>NC_080170.1:5302752-5425625 GCF_950295315.1 Erinaceus europaeus | reverse complement strand
GCAGACCTGCTTCACCGCCTATGAAGCGACTCCCCTGCAGGTGGGGAGCCGGGGGCTCGAACCGGGATCCTTACACCGGTCCTTGGGCTTTGTGCCACGTGCGCTCAACCCGCTGCGCTACCACCCGACCCCCTGATTTATTATTCTTACTAGTGACTGTTCTGCTCAGATTTTCTGTTTTCTCATGAGTCTTGTTTGGTGGATCCTGTGCTGTGAGGACTTTATCCATGTCCTCCAGGCTGCCAAACGTGTCGGCACAGAAACCTCTGAGCATCATTTCTGTTTCTCCGCTCTCAGCAGCAGCATCTTGCTCTCACTTCTGCCTGGACTGGAGTTCTCTCTCCATTTTCTCGCGGCATCTAGTGAGGTCTGTCCATCCTCAGAGGACCCCCTTGGATCCATTAATCTCTCTTCTTTCTTTCTTTTTTTTTAAAAAAATTTTATTTATTTTTGAGAAAGATAGGAGGAGAGAGAAAGAACCAGACATCACTCTGGGACATGTGCTACTGGGGATCAACCTCGGGACCTCATGCTTGAGAGTCCAAAGCTTTACCACTGCGCCGCCTCCCAGACCTCACCTGTCTTCTTTTTAGACTCTCCTTCTCCCCGTTGCTTTTCCGGCAGTGTGTTCATCTCCGCCTCCTTGTGAAGTGTCCAGCTTCCTCCTTGTCCTTTCTTCCTGGTTTATTAGCACTGTGTGCAGACGAGATGCCTGATAGGATTTTAATCTTTATAAAGTTGTTGAGGCTGGTTGTACGGCTGAGCATGTGATTGCTCTCTCTTGGAGGACAGTCTGTGTGCACTAGAGAAGATGTGTTCTTTTTCCTTTTCTTTTAATTGCCACCAGGGTTATCGCTGGAGCTTGTTGCCTGCATGATGAATCCACCACTCCCATCCCTAAGTGTCCCCCTCCAGAGAGAAGGAGAGAGACCCCTGCAGTCCTTGCTTCACCGCTTGTGACGCTTCTCCCCTTGCGGGTGGGGAGCATCTGCTCCAATTTGGGTCCTTGGCATGGTAGAGTATGCCCGCCCCTCCCCGTTATTTTTTATGGTAGCTCTATGCATAGCTGCTCAAACCTGTATCTCTTTACAGTGTGTGTTGTGTGGGGTGTGGCCAGTAGTGCACCTGGTGAAGTGCACACAGTACAAAGTGTAAGGACCGGCACAAGGATCCCGGCTCCAGTCCCTGGCTCCCCACTTGCAGGTGGGGTCCCTTCACAAGCGGTGAAGCAGGTCTGCAGGTGCCTCTTTCTCTCTCCCTCTCTATCTTCCCCTCTCCTCTCAATTTTTCTCTGACCTATCCAAAAGGTTGAAAAAAATGGTCACAGGAGTAGTGGATTCGTATCCAAAAGGTTGAAAAAAATGGTCACAGGAGTAGTGGATTCGTAGTGCTGGCACCAAGCCCCAACGATAACCCTGGAGACAGAGAGAGAGAGGGGGGGGGGAGATCAGAGTACTACTCTGTCAGTGGTGCACACCCCGGACTCTGCCATGTCTGCCGGGTTTCCTGTCTGGAAGTTGCCACTGTGTGATGTGACAGGCTGTTAAAGTCCGCTATGCACAGTAGCCATCGGCAGTGCAGTACCAACTCGGGCCTCTGAACGCTTGCTTCCTGCGTTCTGACGCACCAACACTTACAAATGTGACTCTCACTGGACCGGCGCCTTTACACGACAATCTGTCCCTTACCTCAGCCTGTCTGCCCCATGTAAGCACAAGCCAGACTTCTTCTGGGCTCCATCTTCAAGGGTCATCTCTCTGCACCCCTTCGTTGTCCGTCTGTGTGTCCTCACCTCTGAGTGACTGGCATGGCCGGCAAATGCCTGAGACTGTGAACAAGTTCATGCAGTGACTGCCAGTGTGGCTCCGCAGGCCGGCCTTACGCTTTGCATGTGTGAGAACGGGATTCCCTCCCTGAGGTGGCGCACCACAGAGCGCGTGGTGGCCTCTCTTCTCCCTCATGACACACAGGAACAAGGACGTCTCTGCCATGTCCAGGCACCTCTGCCGTGCACACCGGGCGCCTCAGCGCTGGGGGAAGCCCGGTGCTGTGGCCTCTTCCTCCCTCTCTAAGAGTTGATACCCGGTGATGACAAAAACAAAACAGAAAGCCCAGCAACAGAGGCCATTCACTTGGATGCATCTTTTATACACAAGTTCTCTCTTTTCTTCTGCCTCTCAACAAAAGAATGAGCCAACAAGGCCCAGAAAATAGCCTCTCTCCTATGCATGAGGCTCTGAGTTCAATCCCTAGTGCCAAGTCAAAATCGAAAAAGATATAAAAATAAACTGAGGGGCCGGGTGGTGGTGCACCTGGTTGAGTGCACGTTACAGTGCGCAAGGACCCGGGTTCGAGCCCCCGGTCCCCACCTGCAGGGGGAAAAGCTTCTCAAGTGTTGAAACAGGGCTGCAGGGGTCTCTCTCCCTCCCTATCTCCCCCTACCCTCTTGATTTCTGGCTAATAAAGATAATTAAAAAAAGTTTAAACAAAAGACAAAGAAAAAACATAAACTGAAAACGGTCTCAAAGTGCAGGCCAGGGTTCCATCTTCCCATCCACCAGCATCTCTCCACGACCGTCCTGGCTCCACCGTCCCTCTGGTGACCTCAGCTCTGGGGTCTGTTTGGGCCGAGCTCTGTCTGTTTCCCTGCTTGGCTTCTGCAGAGCTCACGTGGTGTGAAGTGACCGGTCGCTTGTTCTCAGCCTCCTGACTGACTTGGCTTCGTCACAACTCCTGCTGGGCCTGGATTCCGTCCCCTTTGTAGCTGAGGGTCCACGTCTGGGCTGCTGTGGCCAGGGCCGTGCTCAGTGTCAGTGCCCAGGGGTTCTTCCAGATGAATGTGTTTCCTCAGCGTGTCCCAGACCCGAGTGCCCTGCAGGAGACCTGCATGCCTGGCCCCTTGCTCCATCCCTCCGATGGCCAGTGTTGGCCACCAGGTGCACAGCGTGCCCTGTCACTGAGTCGGCCGGCCCTTCCTTCCCTCCAGCCCGCCTCCACCTGCCCGACCTCTGCAGACGCCAGGTGCCTCGCCCCTCCCCGTGCTCAGGTGACCTGTGTCCGCTGTCAGCAGCAGACTTGAGACTTTGTGAATGGACGCCGGGGGGTGGAACTGCTTGGTATTCCGTGGTTCTCGAATACAGTCGTCCCCCCTCCCCCCGTTTGTCACAGTGGCTGCAGTGTGGTGCCTTATGGTGGTCCTGCGGCCCAGAAGCCAGGGAGCCGCACTGAGGCAGGACACCCAGAATGGCATCCCATCCTGCTTTGGGGAGCCTCTGCAGGCCCCTCCCCACCCCTCCACCATGTGAGACAAGAAGCCTGCCCTCACCCCCTGGGGGGACTTAGGCCAGCACTAATGGCCTTTCTCAGGAGACCCTGTGCTCCCGAGTGGTCTGTTCTCCCCTCAGAACTGGGGGTGTGTGTCCTGCTTAGAACTGGAGCTCAGACCCTCACAGTCCTGGGGACCTAGGACCCCCAAGAGCCCTGGATACAACCCCCCCCAGCCAGACAAACAGGCGTCCCCCCAACCAGGACACCTGATGTGCATAGACACTGTCTGCTGACACGCGCTGAAGCGGGAAGAGGGAGCCTAGAACTGGGCCCACCAGGGGCCACGTGAAGATGGAGCCCCCCAGCCCCAGTGCAGGAGAGCGTGGCCGGGGACACCGAGGGGCTCCTCTCAGGAGACGCTCGCTCTAGGGGAGACTAGGGCCCTTTGTTTCTCATCTGGGGCAGCTTCTCAGCTCCCACAGTCTCTTGGCTTCCTGGTCTGTGTGCTCAGCTCTGCTGGGGGACAAACTGGGGTTCTGCTCCAGGTGCGACTCTGAAAAACCATGCTCTATCCTGGGTTGGTTGGGGTTCACGGTGAGGCGCTGTTGCGGCCTGGCCAAGGAGGCTGGCCCCTGGGTGCCTCACATCTCATTATGACGGCATGTGGTAAATGCTCCGGAAGTGGAGTTGGGGTGCAGGCCTGTGACACCCACTTGCAGGGTGTGGGGTGCTGGGCACTGCCTGGGCAGTGCTGGACATCACTTTCAGAGTGTGGGACCTCTCCTGTAGTCATGCCGGGCTCCTGTGATTAGATGAAGTCATCTGACGTCACCTGAATTCACTTTGGGCTGCCCGCTGCCCTGAGAAGAGGAAATGATTCTGGGTGATTCCGGCTGCAGGTCAGCACAGCACAGCACCCCCCACCCCTCAGTGCTGGAGGGGGGAGCGGCTGTGAGGAAGCCCCTTTTCAGTGACTGGCATTCTGTGTTTGCCGGGAAGCCAGACTTTCCTAGTTCATGAAACTAGGCTACTCAGCACGGGGTTTATTCTGGGCAGATGCGGGGTCCTCTGTGCATGCCCCCCCCAGAGTGCCAGACACCTGTCAAGAGGGGGCTGAGGAAGCACCTTGGGAGGGGACAGTGTTGCCTGGGGGGGTCATGCAACCAATGGGACACCACTGTACCAAAAAGTTTATTCTGTTCCCTCTTGAGATGGGGCACCAGGATCTCACCTGTCTATCTGTGGCGGGTGTGTATGTGTGTGTGTGTGTGAAGGAGGGCCACTGGACTTCCCCATCATGGGAGAGGGCCTCAGGTGAGGGGCGGCCACTGGACTTCCCCGTCACAGGAGAGGACCTCAGGTGAGGGGCAGAGCAGGGCCAGCTTCTGGTCACTTCTGGGTGGGCAGCCACCCTCGGAAAAGGAGGACCCTGAGCAGCGCCACCCAGATGCCCCATGGCACTGCTGTGCCGTCGGCAAGTGGCCATGACAGATGAAGGAAGAAGCTGTGGTGTGTAAGACCACACACGTGTGTGTGTCTCTGTTCTCAAGGCTCCTCCTGCTGGGACAGTCGGCCAACTAGCAAGCCCAGATGCCAGACCGTCGACTCCTGGGTGTGTGATGCACAGCGCAGAGAACACTCATGCCCATCCCTGGGCATTGCAGAGACAGTGAGCGTGAACGGCTCCCTCACAGGAAATCTTTCGGAGCGAGGCGTGCTGGTGGGCGTGGGACAGGCTCAGTGTGGGCACCATTCTGTTTCTTCCCCGTCTCAGGAGTTCAGGCACTGGAACCTCACCTACTTCTTGGTTTAGGCCCCCCAGTGCTTGGAGGGTCACCAGGCTCCGAAGTCCCATGAGCATGGACAGGCTGGTGAGCGGCCTCAGCTCCCTGCCCCACACTCACCCCCAGGACGTACACACACACTTCACAGGCGGCACTCGGCCACCTCCCCTGCTTTGAGCCTCCTTCCCTGCTGTTCCCCCATTCAGTGAGCCCTTCCTGCTCAGACCCCCAGACCTGACAAGGGCAGAGAGGCTGCCCCTCCTCTCTGCTCAGGAGACGCCACCCCTCGGCACCCCGGCTGCAAGTCCCTCCGACCATCCACACCCTCTGCGCAGTAAGACGCAACCATCTAGCACACGATCAGTGTGTGTAACACAGCTCCTGCAACACAGTAGCGACAAGACACTCCTTTCTGCTCGCTACTGGGCTACTGCTGGGCTTGGTGCCTGCTGTGCACCCCACTGCCTCTCACCCCCACTCTGCTGCCCCGAGAGCCCCATTCTCAAAGCCGCCTCACGGCTCTGCCCTTCACGCCTACCCTCCTCTCTGCAAGGGAGCTCCCCGAGGGAGGACACACTGGTCAGAGCACTCACAACTCCGCAGTGACAGCAAACAACCTACTGGGGGGGGGGGCGGGGGACCTGAATGTCTTTCCAGGGGAGGAGCAGATGGCCCAGGGGCACCTACTACCCTCTCCTCCACTGCTCACTGCCAGAAACCAAAAGCCCAAGGGATGCCACACCCGGCCCCACAGAAAAGGGCTGAGGTTCTCCGACATGAAGGAACAGGAAGCAGCAGTGAGCCAGCCAGTCGCCTCTGGCAGCTGCTCCAACACCCACCCAGTCCCCCTCCCGCTCACTGAGCCCCCCATCCAGTGCACGGGCCATGCCCTGGATGGCAAGGGTGTGGCCCACCTCTCCCCAGGTGCAGAAATCTGGGTGTAACCTGCAGCTCTCACACAGGAGGGACTTGGGGAGACACGTGATCGTAGTCACAGAACATCCTGCCCCAGAGTTCCTTCTGGAAGACCTTTGTGGATGGGAGTGGAGGCGACTGGCAGGGTAGGTGAGGTGCAGAGGCCCACACTCCCACTCACCTGGCGGGGCCACAGGCACCGCAGCTCTGGGGCCAGAGGCCCCCCTCTCCCTCCCGGCCTAGGGAGCACCAGACAGAAAGGAGACCCCCCTCACCCCCACCCCAGCTGCCCCTACTTTTCTTTCATTCACTAAACGATTAACGAATTGAATAAAAATAAATGAGATGCAAATGAATTCCAGCCTTTCTCCCTTATTTTCAAATTACACTTTCAGTCCACTCAACCTGTGGTAATCTCATAGTGATTTTCATTTAGAAGAGCTGAATGGATGTGTGATTATTGTTACAGGAACTCACACCAGACAATTAAGTGTTGAGGTGTTGATGGGTAAAGCTGTGTTCTGATTTGCATAAACACGGCCGGCCGGGGTGAGCCTCGCCCCGGCAGAAATTCAGCTAGAGACTTGCACGTTTCACTTCTGATAATCAGAGTAGTAAGGACCGGCCTCTGGCTTCTTAACACGCAGAGCTGGCGTCAGCGCCTTCCTGTTCGAGGGCTGCATTCATCACCATTTGGGAAACTCCACCAAGCTCCTCGAGGATCTCTGGGAATAGGCGCTGACCACCTGTGCTGGCCTCCACACCAAGAGTCCATCACCTGGCCCGAGAACTCAACTCCCCCCCACCATTCAAAGGATGCCCCTGAGCTGTCACCCAGGCCCCCAGACGCCCCTGGGCCATCACCCAGACTCCCAGATGCCCCTGAGCTGTCACCTAGACCCCCCAGACACCCCTGGCATGTCATCCAGGACCCCCAGACACCCCTGGGCTGTCACCCAGGCCCCAAGACACCCCTGGGCCATCACCCAGACTCCCAGACGCCCCTGAGCTGTCACCTAGACCCCCAGACACCCCTGGGCTGTCACCCAGACCCCCAGACACCCCTGCCTCTGCAGCACCTAGCAGGCTTCCAGCACCCCATGTGGGGACACAGTGAAGGGGTGCTCTCCCACTTCCAGCAAGCCCCTCCTTATGGCACGCAGCTGGGAGAGATGGGGGACCGGTTGGGAGGGGCCACAGGGGCGCTTACCTTGGGTGGGGGAGGCCCGGCAGGCGGGGTGCCCTCGTTCCCATCCCCCGTGCTGACAGGCCGGCGGCCACTTACCCGGAGCTTCCGGCCGAAGATGGTGACCTTCCCTTTGATCTGTTCCTTGCGCAGGCGCCACTCAATGGAGTTGAGGCCATTGTCCATGGGCAGCGAGATGTTGCAACGGCCGATGGTGGGCGTGATGGTACCGGCCAGCACGTGGGGCTCGCTGTGGAAGCTGACGCCCATGCCGTTGGCGTACACCACCCGCAGCGTGCCGTTGTTGCACAGCTGGTAGCTGTTGCGTACTTGGTCTGGGGGTGGGGACGCGGGGCCTGTCAGCGGGGCCTGAGGCGTGACTTGCGCCCGGCACCCCAGCAACACCCGCCCCGCTCCGTCCTGCGACCGGTCCCTTTACTGGTGTGTGTGTCCTGCAGTTTGTGTCGCTCAAACCCCTGAGCCTCAGCACAGGGCTCCCAGCACAAATGGAGAATAGACATGAGCTAGAGGCTAGGCGTATGGGGGAGACACCGGTCCCCTGCTGTCACCCTGGAGCCCGGCTGCTCCGGGAACCCAGGAGGGGGCGCCATGGAGGCCCTGTGGATTTAGCTGGGTGGCCAGGCCCCGGCCAGTGGCCAGGAGACCGCTCCCTCCTTGAAGCGAAATGACACCAGGCACCCAGACCCCTGACCATTTCCTCGAGGGGGAAGTTCAGAGGGTGGCAGGGTGTGAGGCAGAGGGGCTGGGCCAGCTTTGGGGGCGGTGGAGCAGGTGTGTGCCAACTCCCCTCAGCCACGGAGCAAAAGGACTGCGCCTGCATCCTCGGTCACTGAGACAGAGGCACTGCAGCCGGCTCGGCGTGGACAACAGCCCAGGAATGCCACCGGTCATCTGCTGGGGTGGGGGGACGTCCTCCCACATGGGACCTGATTAAAAGAGAAGCTTGCACACGTTACCATGCTCAAGGACCGGAGTTCAAGCCCCTGGCTCCTCACCTGCAGGGGGAAGCCTCATGAGCGGTGAAGCAGGGCTGCAGGTGTCTCTCTGTCTCTCTCCCTCTCTATCTCTCCCTCTCTCCATTTCTCTCTGTCTCTATCCAATAAAATACAAAGAAAGAAATAAAAGGGAAAAATGGGTGTTAGGAGCGTCAGATTCATAGCGCCAGCACCGAGTCCCTGCAATAACCCTGGAGGCAGAGAGAGAGAGAGGAGCCCTCCGGCCTGAATCCTCCCTCGGCCAGCAGTCACCATGAGGGGCTCTGCCCCCTGCCCCCGGAATGGAGTCTATGGACAGGTGTCTGGGAGCAGCAGCCTTGGGGTGGGGGCTGCGTCCAGGGTTGGGGGCAGGACCGGATGCCTCAGGTGAGCGTGTGGACCTAGCAGAGAAGGGTGGGGACTGGTGTGGGCCACAGTGGACATCTGCCCCAGACCTGTGCCCGGGGTGGTGGTCATTGCCCGCCTGGACTGTGGGCTTGTGGGGGACCCACCTTGCACCACGGTGTAGGACGCCTCCACGGAGGAGAGGTTGGTGATGACGGTGACATCGTCGTCACGGTTGGAGTTCTCGATGTCGATGGTGATGGATCGCTCCATCTCCCGGTGCAGGCTGGTCACCACGCCCGTGGGGCGAGTGACGTTGGTCAGCCGGCCCTCATGGTCGTAGCTGCAGGACAGACGGGCAAGTGGGGGAGTGTTGATGGGGGCCTGGGCTGCCCCCTGTCCCACTCAGAGCCGCCCTGGGACCTGTGAGGCAAGAGAGGGAGGGCCGGTGGGCCCCCACCACCCCCATCCCCCCATCTGCAGAGCCTCAGGCTTCCCCCCAGGAAGGGGGTGACCCCTGAGACATCTGGCAGGTGACAGAAGCCTGGCTTCTCCATAAAGCCACCAATTTGCCTCCCCAGAGAACCTAGACCCCAAGGCTGCTCGAGCAGCTGGCAGCATCTGTGTCCAGGGTCCTGTCCCTGTCACCCGCTGCCCCGGTGTGGTGTGTGCTGACCAGGCTGTCCGTGACCCGCCCCTGGCCTGTCAGCTACCCAGGCCTGGACTCGGCTCTCCACAGACCTCCCGTTTCCCCACGAGTCACTGGCTTCTATCCCCAGCGGTGGTCAGGGGGTGCAGTGACCAGGCCTCCTTGCTGCCCCCCTCACCAGAGGGGCATCCCACATGCCAGCCCACTGAAGACGGGCACCTGGGAGCCTGGCCTCCCACATCCAGGGAGCGGCGGGCAAGGCCGTGTGAAGAGGGGAACCGAGTCTCAGCACCCCTCTGTGTTGGGGACTGAAGGGCAGAGCCAGAGGCAACGTGAGTGCTGCAGACTGGAGCCCCGGCAGCCTGTCAGAGGGGACCCTGTGGGGGCCCTGGGGGACAGGAGCTCCATCCCCCAGCTGCAGTGGGGCAGAAAACAGTACTGCCACGCACTGAGCTTCCAGCAGGTGGCAGCAGCTGCCTGTGCCGTCCCCCGGCCCTCTGTGGGCACACAGGGTGGTGGACAGAGCGGCTGCCGGTCACCCGCGGTGCAGAAGGCCGGAGCTATGGCACAGGGCTTTGGGGTAGCTGGCTGCCCGGACCACTGGAGCTCAGAGCTGACTGCTGGGCCTGGGGGCCCTGCTCCTGTCCCGAAGACCCCCGTGAGCCGTCTGCGGGGTCTGCGGGCAGATCCAGGGCCGCCCCCGGGTGCCCGTGCTGCTCATTTCCGTGCGGGCAGGGGAGCAATCGGCCCAGGTGGTGTGGGCCTCACCTCCTGACTTGAGGGGCTGGGTGCCGTGCAGCCCCCCTGTTGGGCTGACAGGAGGTTCTGCAGCAGAGACGGAGGGGGACGGTGAGGGACACCCAGGGTTCGGGAGGCCGGCGCGGGTGGCCGGACGGCTTGGGGTGATAGATAGGTGTCACGGGGGTTCAGGAACTGGGCCTGGAGCAGCTCATCCAGTGCAGAAATGCTGTGCCAAGCTGGGGGGTGGGTGGTCCAGGCCCTGGCACCACATGGGGGTACCACACTGACACCAGGAGAAGCTCCTTGCACAGTGGAGTGGTGCTCTGTGGCCTCTCCTTTCTCTCTCCCTCTCTGAGGAATAAAGGAATAAAAAACCCACTGGTGGTGCACCTAGTTAAGTGCACACGTCACAGTGCACAAGAACTTGGGTTCAAGCCCCTGGTCCCCCACCTGCAGGGGGAAAGCTTCACGAGTGGTGAAGCAGGGCTGCAGGTGTGTCTCTGTCTCTCTCCCTCTCTATCTCCTCCTCTCCTCTCCAATTCTGACCGTCTCTATCCAGTAAATAAAGATAATTAAAAAAAATTTAAAAAGTCCACTGGGAGCAGAGGGACAGCGCAGACACGAGCCCCAGTGGTAGTGAGGGACAGGTGCCGTGAGGGGGAGGAAAACACAGTGGCAAGGCTGCTCTGTGTCCTGTGAGTCCCGACCACACAGCAGCGTAATTACAGACGCAGCCCAGACACCCAACAACAGGTGAAGGGAGAAGGAAGTCACCAGACATACAGTCAGTGGACAACTACTCAGCCATCAAAAAGAGTTGAGGATGATTGTGTCATCTGAGACCACTTGGACGGCGCTGAAATAAGTCAGGAAACAGGCTCGAGCCCTTGTGGCATGGAGATCAGGAAACGGAATGGATTTGCACAAAAGATAATAAACACTGCTGGTTAAGCTCACATATTTCAGTGCACAAGGACCTGAGTTCAAGCCCCTGGTCCCCACCTGCAGGTGGGAAGCTTCAAGAGTGGTGAGGCAGGGCTGCAGGCGTCTGTCTCTCTGTCTCTGTCCCTCCCCCTTTGTTGTCTCTGTCCTATTAAGTAAAAAGAAAAAAAAAGAACTGACCACTGGATTCTGGGGCTGGGGTTATGGGTGAAGGCTGTGGGGACAGGTGTGAGTGTCCAATATCTGTCCAGGCTATAAACCACCCCAAACCCCAGTAATAACAGTGATACCCTCTGGGATGGGGGGGGGGAGGGAAGACAGCATAGTGGTTAAGCAAAAGGCCTTTCTTGCCTGAGATACCAAAAGTCCCAGGTTCAGTCCCCAGCACTACCATCAGCCAGAGCTGAGCAGGGCTCCAGTGTGCGTGTGCGCATGTGCGTGTGTCTGTATCTCTTTCCCTTTTTCTCTGTTATCTCTCTCTCCCTTTCATTAACAATAAATAAAATATTAAAAAGACTTTCAAACCTGAGGCTCTGAGGTCCCAGGTTCAATCTCCAGCACCACCATCAGCCAGAGCTGAGCAGGGCTCTGGTCTCCCTCTCCCTCTCCCTCTCCCTCTCCCTCTCCCTCTCCCTCTCCCTCTGCCTCTGCCTCTGCCTCTGCCTCTCCCTCTCCCTCTCCCTCTCCCTCTCCCTCTCCCTCTCCCTCTCCCTCTCCCTCTCCCTCTCTTCTCTCTCTTGCCCTCTCTCTCTCTCTTGCCCCCCCCTCTCTCTCTCTCTCTCTCTCTCTCATAAAAATAAATAAAATATGGGGCCAGGTGGTGGTGCACCTGGTTAAGCACACACATCACAGTGTGCAGGGACCCGAGTTCAAGCCCCCGGTCTCCACCTGCAGGGGGGAAGCTTCACGAGTGTGAAACAGGGCTGCAGGGGTCTCTCCGTCTCTCTATCTCCCCCTCCCCTCTCAATGTCTCTCCGTCTCTACCCAGTCATAAATAAATAAAATATAAATAGATAAGTCAATAAAGTAGTCAAAAGACACTCCTGCCTGAGGCTCTGAGGTCCCAGGTTCAATCCCCAGCTCCCCAACAACCCCATTCCCACCCCGGCCGCGGGGTGCCGGCCACTCACTCGTAGAAGGTGGTCCAGCCGGTCTCGTCGCTCTTGGCGGCCAGCAGGCCGGTGCTGCCGTCGTAGGTCATGAGGCCGAGCTCCAGGCTCTGCGTGGCCACGGCCTCGAGCCCGCCGCCCGGGCCCAGCGTCAGGGTGACCACCTGGCCGTCGGGCAGCAGCAGGAGACGGGGCTGGCCGGCCTCGTCACGCCGGATCTTGAGGGAGTTGCCGCTGTTGTCCACCAGCTCGGCCAGCCGGCGGTCTGCGCCGTAGGAGAAGTTGTAGAGGACCTCGCCGGTGACCAGGCTGAGCGTGGCCTGGTGCACGCCGTCCGCGCTGAACACGTACAGCTCCTGCTCCCCGGGCGACGCCGCCTCGTACTGGCCCAGGGCGTTGAGCACCGGCCGGTTGGGGCTGACCGCCCGGATGCGGATGTTGCCCAGATCGGCCACGTACACGGTGCCATCGGGCGCCACGGCCAGCGAGGACGGCGCGTTGAGGACGGCGTCCGTGGCGTAGGCCTCGTCGCCCGCGTAGCAGTTGCAGTTGACGTCGTCCTTGCAGTCGCAGTCCGAGGCCGCCCCGGCCAGCAGGCAGATCTCGCCGCCGGTGGTGACCTGGCGCAGTCTGTTGATCCTCTTCTCGTCCGTCTCGGTGACGTACAGCACGCCCGTGTGCGACAGGGCAATGGCGCCGGCCGACTCCAGTGCCGAGTGGATGGCCAGCCGGCTGAGCGAGTAGTCGATGCCGGGCACCTGGCAGTGCATGGGCCGGCCCGCGATGATGCTCACCTGGCGGTTCTCCGTGATGCGCAGGACCACATTGTTCTCCAGCACGTACAGCGAGTTGTCCATGGGGTTCACCGCCAGGTCCGTGGGCCACTCCAGGCGCACCTGCGGGCACGGGCGGGGGCGGTCAGGGGGGCTGGGGGGGGCGGCCGGCCGGGCGTGCTGTGCGGTCTGGGACCCACTGTGGGAGCTGGAGGCGGCAGGGCTTTGGGGACGGCCGTCAGGGAGGGAGGGAGGGACCAGAAGCAGACGGGTGTCCCGCACAAGGAATGGGAATGAGGCAACGGCTGGCCAGATTGTACATCTGCCGCCGCCAGGGCTATAGCTGGGGCTCAGTACTGCACTGGAGCTCAGTACCTGCACTGGAGCTCAGTACCTGTACAGGGGCTCAGTACCTGCACTCGGGCTCAGTACCTGCACTGGGGCTCAGTACCTGCACTGGGGCTCAGTACCTGCACTCGGGATCAGTACCTGCACTGGGGCTCAGTACCTGCACTGGGGCTCAGTACCAGCACTGGGGCTCAGTACCTGCACTGGGGCTCAGTACCTGCACTCGGGCTCAGTACCTGCACTGGGGCTCAGTACCTGCACTCGGGCTCAGTACCTGCACTGGGGCTCAGTACCTGCACTCGGGCTCAGTACCTGCACTGGGGCTCAGTACCTGCACTGGGGCTCAGTACCTGCACTCGGGCTCAGTACCTGCACTGGGGCTCAGTACCTGCACTCGGGCTCAGTACCTGCACTGGGGCTCAGTACCTGCACTGGGGCTCAGTACCTGCACTCGGGATCAGTACCTGCACTCGGGATCAGTACCTGTACTGGGGCTCAGTACCTGCACTCGGGCTCAGTACCTGCACTTGGGCTCAGTACCTGCACTCGGGCTCAGTACCTGCACTTGGGCTCAGTACCTGTACGAGGAAGCCACTGCTCCTGCAAACCATCTTTTCTTTACTATTTATTCCCTTTTGTTGCCCTTGTTGTTTTACTGTTGTAGTTATTATTGATGTCATCGTTGTTGGATAGGACAGAGAGAAATGGAGAGAGGAGGGGAAGACAGAGAGGGGGAGAGAAAGACAGACACCTGCAGACCTGCTTCACCGCCTGTGAAGCGACTCCCCTGCAGATGGGGAGCCAGGTTCTCGAACCAGGATCCTTACACTGGTCCTTGCGCTTTGCGCCACCTGTGCTTAACCCGCCGAGCTACCGCCCAACTACCAGAAGCTGTCTTTCCTTTCCTTTCCCTCCATTCTTTCCTTTCCTCCCTCCCTCTCTCCTTTCTTTCCTCCCCCTTCCTTCCTCCCTCCCTCCCTCCCTCCCTCCCTCCCTCCCTCCCTCCCTCCCTCCCTCCCTTCCTTCCTTCCTTCCTTCCTTCCTTTCTTCCTCCCTTCCTCCCTCACTTTCTTGCTTTCTTATTGTCACCAAGGTTATCACTGGGGCTCCATGCCTATGGAAGATACTATTCTTGGAGGCCTCCCTTTCGCCTGCCTGCCTGCCTCCCTCTCTCCCTCCCTCCCTCCCTTCCTTCCTTCCTTCCTTCCTTCCTTCCTTCCTTCCTTCCCTCTCTTTCTCTCTTTCCACCAGGGTTATCACTGGTGTTAGGTGCCAACAAATCTACGGCCATTCGTTTCCTTTTCTATTTGATAGGACTGGTTGACAGTGTCTTAAGACATGAGTGTGGCTTCACGCCTAGACGCCCTTACCACACCCACTGCCAACGAGGCCCCTCTCCCCACCTTCCTCCATTACTACACCATGGTCCAGAGCACATGGGCAGCCTGCTTGCTGTTTTTTTTATTGTTATTATTATTTTTTTGATAGGACAGAGAGAAATTGAGATGAGGTGGAGAGGGAGTCCTGCAGCCCTGCTTCACTGCATGTGAAGCCCCCCGCCCCCGTAGGTAGGGAGCAGGGACTTGAACCCCAGTCCTTGCACTCGTAACGTGTACACCACCACCACCTGCCCCCATTTTTTGCCACACTCCTCGTGTTTTACGACACTGTCAACCAGTGTTGAGTCCACACAGAACCAGAGACCTGAATGTCCACCGCAGACACCCAGCAAAGGTGGTGTGCCTGGCCCAGGCCATCTCAAGTGCTCTGCTCACAGAGTGGACCCGTGTCCCCCATCCAATTCCCCGTGTTTCCCTCCCCAGGCTGCAGGGGAGCCCTGCAGACCCTCCATATAGCCCCCCAGGATACGGGGGAGCCCTGTGGACCTGTCTCCCTTCCCAGGCTAAGTGGGTCCCTGCAGACCCTGTCCTGCCATATCCTCCTCCCCAGGCCCTGGGGAGCCCTGTGGGCCTGTCTCCCTTCCCAGGCTAAGTGGGTCCCTGCAGACCCTGTCCCCCCCTATCCTCCTCCCCAGGCCGTGGGGAGCCCTGTGGATCTGTCTCCCTTCCCAGGCTAAAGGGGGGCCCTGCAGACCCTGTCCCCCCATATCCTCCTCCCCCAGGATACGGGGGAGCCCTGTGGACCTGTCTCCCTCCCCAGGCTAAGTGGGGCTCTGCAGACCCTGTCCCCCCTTATCCTCCTCCCCAGGCCCTGGGGGAGCCTCTGGGAGAGGCTGGCAGGCTGGGCCCAGAAGGAGGCTCTCACCTGAGCCACGTCCATACTGGAGTCACAGCTGAGCGGCCGCACGGCGGTGAGGTCGTTGGAGCCCAGCAGCGTGGAGATGATCCCATTCTGGTCCACCTTGCGGATCATGGTGGCGTCCACGAAGTACATGAGCCCGTTCTTGTCCACCGCGATGCCTGGTAGGACAAAAGGGTGGGGGAGCGCTGAGTCTCGTGGGGGGAGCAGGATGTGATGTTTGGGGGCTGACACTGGGCGGGGGGTCGCCCTTCCTCCCCAGCTCTGTGCCCAGCTGCGGGGTTCTGGGCGTGGGTGGCTGGCTGTCTCAGCAACTCAGCGTGGACACTGGAGACCCCGCTTTTCAGCTGCCTTTTAAATTTAATTTAATTAATTAATTTTTTTAAATTTATTTTTTATTTAAGAAAGGATAGATTAACAAAACCATAGGGTAGGAGGGGTACAACTCCACATGATTCCCACCACCCAATCTCCATATCCCATCCCCTCCCTTGATAGCTTTCCTATTCTCTATCCCTCTGGGAGTATGGACCCAGGATCATTGTGGGGTGCAGAAGGTGGAAGGTCTGGCTTCTGTAATTGCTTCCCCTAATTTTTAAATTATCTTTATCTATTAATTGGATGGAGACAGTTAGAAATCAAGAGGAAGGGGGAGATAGAGAGGGAGAGAGACAGAGAGATACCTGCAGCACTGCTTCACCACTCGTGAAATTTTTCCCCTGCAGGTGGGGAGCGAACCTGGGTCCTTGCGCACTGTAACATGTGCACTCAACCAGGTGTGGCACCACCTGGCCCTAGTTTTTAATTTTTTATTATCTTTATTTATTAATTGGATAGAGACAGCTAGAAATCAAAAGGGAAGGGGGTAATAGGGAGAGAGACAATGCAGGGCTTTTTGTTTTTTTTGCCTCCAGGGTTATTGCTGGGGCTCGGTGACTGCACTATAATCCACTGCTCCTGGAGGCCATTTTTTCCCTTTTGTTGCCCTTGTTGTTTATCATTGTTGTTGCTATTATTGTTGTTATTGCTGTCATTGTTTTCGGATAGGACAGAGAGAAATGGAGAGAGGAGGGGAAGACAGAAAGGGGGAGAGAAAGACAGACACCTGCAGACCTGCTTCAATACTTGTGAAGCGACCCCCCTGCAGGTGGGCAGCCAGATACTCGAACCGGGATCCTTACATCAGTCCTTGTGCTTTGCGCCACGTGTGCTTAACCTGCTATGCTGTTGCCTGCCCCCCAATGCAGGGTTTTTTAAAGAGACGTGAGTCTCCACCTTCAGTACTTGCCAAGTCTCGGGCTGTAAGGGAGGGGACTTCCCTCCATGGGGGCTGCAGAGGGGGCCTGAGAATCTCGCCCCTTGTACCCACCACTGTAGGAGCAACCTCGGGGAACCGGGCTGGCCAGGGCTGGGCCTTTCTGAGCACATTCACGCCTGGCACTCAGGGCCGTGGGCCCGGCACCAACCTGGTCAGAGGTGGGTGGTGGATTCCTTCCTGCCTCCTTGCCCCAGCGTCCACACCCTGCTCCCCAACCCTGACCCCCACCACAGTGCTCTCCTCACTGGAGACGCCCCTAGAAACTGGGCCCTCAGACTGTCGACCCTCAGCCAGAGGCCCGTGGGTCCCTCGAGCACCCCGTCTGGGTCCCCGGGACACCGCTGTTCTGTGCCGTGTCTGCCGGTGACCCGAGGACCTTGTGCACGTCTGACTGTGCTGAGCAGGCCCCCTCGTCCACTGAAAGACGTGTGTGTGCTTTGGGGAAAAAGAGCACCCAGAGTTCTCATGGTGCTGTCCACGGTGCTAGGAGCGGAACCCAGGGCCTATGTGTGCAGGGGCATGTGCCCTGCTGGCTGAGTTGTGCCCCAGCGCCCGCCCCGGGATCCCACCCACTCTCCACCCTGCCATCTCTGGGGCTGTCACCGGGCAGGTCTCATGAGGCAGGCTCTGTGCTAGGTGCTCCCCGGGGGCGGCCCCTTCTGTCCTGGCCATGGCGGCTGGCTCACAGGCCTCAGGTGTCTACTCCCCAGAGGCCCCCAGGAGCCGTGCTCCCCCTTCCCTCCTGCAGCGTGGCCATCGTGGGCTCACCTCGAGGGCTCATCAGGGTGGCGTCCACGGCCCTGCCCCCGTCCCCGCAGCGGGCCTCGTCAAAGGGCAGGCACTGCTCCCCGGTGCCCGCCACCACCTCCGAGTTGGCGGCCAGGTCCTTGGCGCCGCTCAGGGACTTGATGCGGTAGATGCGACGGCTGTTGGTGTCGGACACGAAGAGGGAGCCGGACACGGGGTCCACGGCCAGGTAGTACTTGTGTGCAGGGTTGTTGCTTTGGGGGAGGAAGCACAGGGAGGTGGGGAGGCGGGTGAGCCGAGGGCAGGGAAGACACCCCAGAGGGCCCCCCCCCCGACCTCCCCCTGCTTTAGTGAACTGGAAAGACAGAACATTCCCAACTCAGCTGCGGCCTGCCCGGCTCCTCCCCGACCAGAGAGCTGTGCTCCCCTCAGGCTTGGTGACCCTGGCTTAGGGAGCTCTTGCTGGCACTGAGGGACGCTTGGTCTCAGACCTGGGGCTGCCCTGCTGTGACCTCACGTCATGTGGCTGTGAGTGTGACAGGGCTGAGCGAGAGAGGAAGGGGCTGATATGTGGACCCTCCAGGCCCCTGCATCTCACCCGGGGCCCTGGACCTCACCTCTGCCGCCTGCAGACACGCTAAGACATGGGAGACCCTCCGCTCCACTGTGACCTTACTGCTCAGCACCCCTGGGGCCCAGAGTCTGCCGGGGCCGGGGGACACCATGGTGACCGACTGCCTCTCTGCCATCGGCGCACAACTGGTGCCACTTGAGCCTAGGGCCATGCGTTTCCTGCCCGTCTCTCCGTCGCCCGCTCTTCAGCCTGAAGAGTGGGGTTTGGGGAGGGGAGGGTGGTGGCCGGGTCTGCCCTGCAGACATTATCTGGTGAATGATTAAGACGCCCCTGTTTGGGTTCTCCCCTGAGTTAAGGAAAGAAAGGACTATATGTAGGTACCGCTTGTGATCAGAGACTAGTTTAATCGCAGCTTGTCCTGGGGAAACCCGCAAGCAGATAAATGGCTGAACTCAAAGTCTTTCTAAGTTCCCGGCCCAGGCGACTGGTTTGGAAGGGAGGTTGCCTGGGTTCCTTCCCTTTTCTTTCAGAGTCACTGGAGACCGTCCACAGTCAAGACCAAGGCGGGCAGAGAGGGGAGAGCCTGGGTGCTGTACTTTCTTGCTAAGTGGCCAGCAGCTGTCGTGGCCCATGGAAATGTCCGAGCACGGGCCCCTGCCTCTCCAGGAGCAAGAGAGTTCGTTCCAGGCTTTCCAGGGTGCCGACCACGGAGGCTGTGCAAGACCTCCGGCTGGGGAGTGGGAGTGGGGGCATAGGGGTGTGGGTGCCAGGCTTTAGTACCCACCCTGCCTAGGAGCAAGGTGGCCCCCGGCTCAGAGCCAGGCCCCCACTCTGGTGCCCGGGGGTGAAGGTGTGGGGGGCTGGGGGGGAAAGGGGTGTCCTCCACAGCAGTGCTGCTTTTGAAACTTGACCCGTCTGGGGTGCCCATAAGCCAGCCAATCTGGAAGCGTCTGGGCAGTGTCTGCTCCCACGGTCTCCCACAAGGCCACCGCACCTCCTGTTCCGACCTGTGCCCGTGCAGGTTTCACTCTGGGGGTGAGGGGTGGTGCCCCCTGAGCCTGAAGACACAAGCCTCGGAAAGTCTGCCACCACCCCCGAATAGGTCTGTGGCAAGAGCTTCATCTTGAGGGAGGGGCTTTGAAGGCAGAAAATGCTAATCTCAGAAGGGTGCTGTCATGCAGACTTGTTTCTGGGCGACTCTTCTGCTGAGCTAATCAACGGAGAGAGGCCAGAGCTTAAAAATACAGGCGTTTCCTATGCTTCCTCCCTTCCTTTCTCCTCCCTTCCTTTCTCTTTCCTTCCTTCTTTCCTCCCTTCTTCCCTTCCTTCCTCCCTCCCTCCCTTCCTTCCTTCCTTCCTTCCTTCCTTCCTTCCTTCCTTCCTTCCTTCCTTCCATAGAGATAGAAAGAGACCACAGCAGCAAAGCCTCCCTCACTGCCCTGGGACCAGTGTTCACGGCAAAGCAGCACACGCTCTATCTGGTGAGTTATCTGGCCAGCCCAAGCTTTTTCTTACCCTGTGCACTGACCCTCAGCACCTCCCCGTTACCTGTGCTCTGGGTCTCTCCCCTGTGAGTGGGAGGAACCCGCCCTGTTCATGCACAGCCTCCTCCCCTTTTCCTGCTGCTGAAACAAGCATCACTCCCCTCCCCCCCACTTCTGAGTAAAAATCAAGTGGCTTTTAAAAGCACACCTGTGAGGTCCGTCGAGTTGGAGACTTGTCCGGGAGGACCCTGAGATGGACACGTGTGTGTGTGCATGTGTGTGTATGTGCATGTGTGTGTGCACATGTGTGTGTGTGTGCGCGTGTGCGCACGCCAATCTGTGTGATGGACTCTCTCCCCCAGTTGTCCTGAACACAGGAGTGTGTATCCCAGAGCTGGGTATGAACCGCGCCCTGTGGCCTGAAATGATAACCCTGGAGCAGCTCCGACAGCGGCTGTCCTGACAGTGAGCGCCTGCCCCACCTGTCACACTCCTTAGAGTGGCCTGACCACAAGGACATAGAGCACTGACTGGACTGCCAGATTCCTTCTAGCCAGCAGGCTGGTAACCAACTGGTTTTGAAAACATGGCCGCCAGTCCAGGAGTGAGTTGAAAATGAGTTTCTGACCCGTTTCCAGTTCATTAAAGCTTGGTGAACCCGGCCCAGCCTTCCCCACAGCCGGAAGTTGGCCTCCATGTTTAGCCAATTACAGGCCACATAGCCATCGGGAGGCAGGTTCGAGAAGGGTTTCATTATCTTGTACTTGGATCTCCCAGAAATTCTAATTACTGTCAGATTATTGGGCTGTTTTTTTAAATTATCTTTTTTTTCTTACTGCATTTCATAATTGCTAGAGCTTATCATAGCCACAACACACAATTAGCACGTGGAAAGGTGATGATATCTGGTGCCCAGACACACACAACACCACGAGAAGCAGAAAGCAGGAAGGCCAGCCCCAGGCAGCAGAGGGAAGGTACTGGAGGGCGTTTCACAGCAGAGAAGTTGCTTACCTATGTTTAAACTCTTTGTTTCTTTACAGAAAGGAGACAGGAAGGAAGAGAACAGACAGTTAGCCGAGGAATCGGTGACAAAGCCAACATCACATTCTAGTTTCCTGTCTGAGACACCCCTGCCCCTAGGACACCCCTTCCTGGCTCTGTTCTCCAGCTGAGGGTCCCCTGAGATCTGGGAAGCATCTTCAGTTTGGACTCCTCCTGGCCAGGGAAAATCCGGACAAGAGAGCTGGGATTTCTGGGCAGGCAGCACGGCTGGCGGGGCTCCACCCCCAAGAGTGCTAGCTGTGACTGGCTGGTGGGAAGATCCAGAAGCAGATTCAAGCTTAGCAGAGTCGAGCGCTCTGACTTGTGTGTGTCTGTCCTGTCACACTGCTACCTGTGTATACCAGGAGAGTGCCTGCCTGCGCTGCGGGTGACAGCCCCTACCCACACCCAGCTGGCGGGGGGAGGGGACCTCAGCCAGCTCTCAAGCCTTCCCATGGCCTGTGTGAACCAACCACGGTCCCTCCTGCCAGTGTCCCTGCATCTGTGGACGACTGTGTCACCTTTGAGGGCTGGTGACTAAAATCCGGCTGCCATGCCTCTCCTCAGCCTGACACTAGTCAGGTGTCTCTCTGTGTGTTTCTTTCAAGAACAAAAACACAACTCAGCTTGGACTAGAAGGTGACCAGCATGCAGGAGAAGAGGGACAGAGAGCAGGGGCCAGTCTTGAGAGCAGAGCAGCTTCCAGGCAGGGGATGGGCATGGGTTGGGGGTTCCCTCCTGTATGGGGCAGAGGTGCTGTGTTTCCAAGGCCTACATTTACATATTTTATTCCAATGGGTTAGTTTTTGCAAGGAAAAAAAAAAGAGTTTGCTGGGGAGATAGCATAATGGTCTTGCGAAAGACTTTCATGCTGGGTTTTGTAGTCCCAAGTTCAGTCCCCCGTCCCACCATCAGCCAGAGCTGTGCAGTGCTCTGGTGTCTATCTGCCTCTCTCATTAAAAGTAATAATAAAATAATTTTAAACAAGCTAATCAAGTGAGGGCTGAGCGGTGTCAGGGCTGGGTCAAACACACATAGCAAGGACCGGCTCAAGGATCCCAGTTTGAGTCCCTGGCTTCCCACCTGCATGGCGGTGTGTGTGTGTGTGTGTGTGTGTGTGTCTTCACAAGCGGTGAAGCAGGTCTGCAGGCGTCTTTCTCTCCCCTTCTCTGTCTCCCCATCTTCTCTCAATCTCTCTTTGTCCTATCCAATAAAATGAAAAAAAAAAAAAGGCTTCCAGGAGCAGTGGATTTAAAGTGCTGGCACTAAGCCCCAGTGATAACCCTGGAGGCAATAAATAAATAAATAAATAAATAAATAAATAAATAAATAAAGTCAATCAAGTGATGCTGACGGGCCCAAGCTCTGAGTGACACGGTGCAAGTCCAGACTTGTGGGATTCGAGTCTGTGGCCCTGACCTACTTCCTGCCTCTGGTGGCTTAGCATGGGGTCTCTGTGGGGACCCAGAGCACAGTGTGAAGATGGTTCAGCAGATGGAGTGCAGGCTGTGTAAACCTGGGGGCCCAGCTTTGATCCCTGGCGCCACCTGTGCTGGAGCAGAGTCCTGGCTTGTCTGGGATTTCCCCCTTCTCTCTCTCATAAAACAAATACATAAATTCTTAAAGATGTGAGATCATCTAGCTCTGTGGGGTGGAGTCTCACTGGCCCGTGTGAAGCCCTGAGCGGGGGGGGGGGGGGGGGGGGGCTCCCAGAGCCCTGTCTGCTGCTTGCGGGCTCCTGATGCCAGAGTGTCTGTGTGTTCTCCAGAATGTGCTGTGGTCATGTGGACAGGACTTTTTCCATGACGCACTGCTGGCTCTTCCCACCCCCGGCTGCCACCCTGTGGAGGGGTGTTGGTCTGCTTGCTGGGAGTACAAGGTCTGGGAGAGTGGGTTCCAGAAGGGAGATGGCAGGCAGGGAAGGACAGAGGGATAGGATGGGGGATGGATGAGAGGATGCCTGGAAGGAAGGGGAGGAAAGAATGGAGATGGAAGGGAGGGAGAGTGGAAGGGCTTCTGCCCCAGAGTGTCCCATCCCTGCTGTCCCTCCGGGATTCACAGAGCCGCCCTTGACTGTGCCCTCTGCCCCAGGAACCAGGAGGACATCTCACTTCGCTGGGACAAGGACGGCACCCACAGCCAGCTGTCTTCTCTGCTCAGGGGAACAGCAGGCCAGATGCCCAAGGGGAGGGCTTCCTCACTTTGGCCCCCTCCCCATCACCTGCTGACCACCCCCACCCAGGGAGACCACCGGAGAGTTTTCTCGTCCGCTGGTCACAAGTGAGCAGCTGCACTGGAGGACGGACGGACAAGAACACAGCTCCACAGACCTACGGTCAGTGGGGGGGGGGGGGGGCGCGGCTGAATCACATGCCCTGGAAGGTTCTGGAATTTGTGACTGTGTCTGTTACTGTGTTCAAGGTTTGTTCTAAATTTTTAAAAAATTTAAAAAAAAAATTTAGTCTTTTAAAAAATATTAAAAAATGTATTTACAAAAGAGATACAAAGAGATACCAGAGCCCTGCTCAGCTCTGGCTGATGGTGGTGCTGGGGATTGAACTTGGGACACTCGGAGCCTCAGGCAGGAGAGTCTTCTGCAGAACCATGATGCTGTCTCCCCGCCCTGCTCTGATTTCTTTGCTCACTGTGGAGGACACCCCGGCTGACTGTGGGGTGGTGAGCTGCAGACCTGCCAAGCCCTGGTCTGTCTTTGAGTTAGGGGTCCAGGGAGGGGGGTGCACTTGGCTGCCTGACCCACGTGGAAAGCAGCGAACCACACCCCTCCCCGAGCTGTGAGGAGAGTCTCTGGGGGGGCGCACATAGACACACCCCCAGGCCCCCAGCCCAGAGGCCAGCAGCTCCTCTGGGGAAGGTCTGATGCAGGAGAGGCAGATGTGACCTGGGGATCTGATTCTACGTCTGCAAGCTGCTTCAGGAAGTCAGACATGACAGAGTGACAGACTCTCATGGGGGAGGGAAGGGGCAGAGCAGCTGCTGGCCCACCACGATGTCCGCAACCGGAAATGGAAACGGAGAACTGAGTGTCCAGGGGCTGGTCAGTGCCCCTCAGTGGGGGGCTGGGCCTTCTAAGGGCCTCGTGAGGAGGCCGAGTGGGACAAGAAGCTGTGGGCTTACAGGGGGAGGTGGCCTGTGCGAGCTGGGACCCCCTTCTGCGCCCGTGGTCTGGTTACTGTTGTGGGGGGCAGCGTGTGCTCTCAGGCCTGGGTGGGTGGAAAGCCAAGGGAAGCTTTAATGGGTGCTCTCGCCGAAGCTCAGCTCCCAGCCGAACCCCTGGGGCTCCTGGCTCGTGGATCAAGAGGAGGGGTGCTCAGAGGTGGGTCGGCACACAGCGGCCCGGGCGGGCATCACTCTCCACTCTCCTGTCCCCAGTGTCATGAGCATGGCGGGACTCCTGCCCAAGGGAGGGACACAGACGCTGTGGCCCCAGCAGCTCACAGACAAGGGACCAAGGACAGACTGACCCAGGGGCGGGCACAGCTGTGCCTTTCACTCAGACACCCAGTTCTTCAGGGAGAAGGTCCTGCCAGAGCCCAGGGGCAGAGGCCAAAGGTCACACACAGACAGACAGACAGGGAGGGGACGGACGTGGTCTGGAGCCACTGGGAATGGGTGTCACGTGCCTCGTGGCCACAGGCACCCTGCTTGCACCTGAATCTGGGCCCCGGCAGCTCTGGGGTTCTCTCTCTGATAAATGGGTCAGAGTAAGCTTCCACTCAGGGTGGGTCCCGGAAGTCCGTGGTGCCAGGGTGGAGAGCAGACACCCAGGTAGGCCCCGCCCCCCATCTCCGGCCATCTCTGACCGCTTCCTCCCTCCAGTGGTGCCTGAGACAGACGTCAGCTCTTCCAGAACTCCCCACTTGCTGGGGGAGCCCCATCTCTCACACATCTGGATGCCCAAGATGTGCACAACACCAAGGCTCCCTGCCCCTCTGTTCCCTGCCTCTGGGCCTGGCACAGTCTGGCCCCAAGGACATCATGGCTGCTGGGTCCCAGTGCTAAGGGATCCCCATTCTCTCCTGCCCTGTCCTTACAGCAGACCCCTCCACAAACCACAGCCCCACCAGCCCGTCCAGCTAGCCCTGCAGCCTCTCTCGCTCCACCAGGTGTCCCCTCACACCACGGCCAGTACATGAACGCAAAGCAGCCCAGGGTGGCTTCAGCCCTGCTGCAGACTCTGACCTGCCCTCTGCCGGCATCAACGCCCTGAGCCATGCCCCCAGCCCAGTCACACTGGGCTTCTGTCAGTCCCCCAGTAGTCCCCAGGGATTTGCACATGAGGGCTCATGACCCCTGTCTCTGCTGCCCCCACTCCCACCCAGGCAAGCTGCCACCCAGCACACAACGGCCGGCCGAGTCACCAAATGTAACCTCCTGGGTGTTCTGCTCTGTCGATCAGATGTTCCCTGAGCTTTTTACGCTACTTGGAACATATGTATGTATTTGTCTGCGTGGTGTGTTCTGACGCTCCCTGATGGAGCAGAGCAGTGGCCTTTGCCTGGCCCCCACTCTGAGGACAGTCCCTTGGGTAGTGGGTTCTGTCTGTGCTCTCTGCACTGGACGTCACCCCTCCCTGCCTGCGGCCCCTTGGGGAGGCCTGGGGTCTGGGGCCACCTTGCCTGGACAGAGATTTCCAGAGTTCTTGTCTAGCACAGCACAGACTGCTGGGGGCGGGGATGGGGTTGATCATGGCCAGGAGGAATCCGGGGATGGGGCCAGGGGGTACCTAGCAGGGCCTCTGCAGACACTCTGAGCCTCAGCCCAGACCCTCCTCAGAACCATCCAGAGAGCTCCCTGGAGACGCCCAGCTGCCCGCCCACATCAGGGTCCTTCCTAGAGACCCCAGCTAAGCCCCCTTGATCCAGGCCCCATCCACTCTGGGGCCCTTCCAGGAACCCCAGGGTCCCACCCGCCATCCTAAGCCCCGTCCACCCTAGGATCCTTCCCAGAGACTCCCAGCACCCACCCTCCAACTATGGCCCCATCCACCCCAGGGTCCTTCATAGAGACCCCAACCCCTGCCCTCCAGCCATGGCACCATCCACCCCGGGGGTCCTTCCCAGAGACCCTCCCCCAGCCCCTTTCTTCCAACCATGCCCCCCCGGAGTCCTTCCCAGAACGCAGCCCCCAGCCCCCAGTCCAGGCCCTGACGGCCTCTCTCACCGGAGCTCCAGGATGCTGGTGACATTGCGCGAGGGGAAGATGCGACGGATGTAGTTGAAGTCACCCACGAAGAGGCTGCCGTCCACACCCACAGCCAGCGCCACGGGGGCCAGCAGCTTGTTGCCCTCGGCCAGCCCGTTGCAGCTGGGGCAGGAGATGCTGCGACGTCGTCCGTTACCCATCACGCTGCTGATGATGGCCGGCTGCCGGCTCAGGAACTGGTTCTCGCCCGTGCCCTTGTGCAGGATGCCTGGGGGACAGGGGCGTCACAGGCTGGGCAGGGACAGGCCGGCCCGCAGGAAGCCTCGGCTGCCGCGCCCTGTGAGGGTGCTCATTTGCAGAGAAGCCCAGAGGCCGGGCAGGTGGAGGAGGCAGGGGCCAGGAGATGAGACCCGGGCAGAGCACCGGTCTCACAACAAGCTCTGCCCTCTCTCCTCACCTCTCTCCTTCTCCCCTTAAAAAAGGAGACACTGTGGGTTAAGCGCACGTAGTGCAAAGAGCAAGGACCGGCGTAAGGATCCTGGTTCGAGACCCCGGCTCCCCACCTGCAGGGGAGTCGCTGCACAAGTGGTGAAGCAGGTTTGCAGGTGTCTGTCTTTCTCTCCCCCTCTCCATTTCTCTCTGTCCTATCTAACAACGATGACATCAATAACAACAATAATAGCTACAACAATGAAAAGCAACAAGGGCAACAAAAGGGAAAATAAATTACAAAAAAACAAAAAGGAGACACATGGGAGCTGGGCGGTAGCGCAATAGGTTAAACGCATGTGGTATAAAGCACAACTGGCAGAAGGATCCCGGTTCGAGCCCCCGGCTCCCCACCTGCAGGGGAGTCGCTTCACAGGTGGTGAAGCAGGTCTGCAGGTGTCTGTCTTTCTCTCCCCCTCTCTGTCTTCCCCTCCTCTCTCCATTTCTCTCTGTCCTATCCAACAACGATGAAAACAACAATAATAACTACAACAACAATGAAAAACAAGGGCAACAAAAGGGAAAAATAAATAAATAATAAAAAAAAAAGGAGACACTTGGGCCTGGGTGGGTGCTGATGGCACCGCCCCTGCTCTCTGGTCATTTCCGGCTGGCGCGTCTCACCAGCTGGGGCTCACACTTTGCTGCATGGATGACCCGGGTTCAAGCCCCCTGAGCCTCTTGGGCACTCCAGGAAATGAGGAGAGGTGTTGTGGTGTCTCTCCTCCTCACTCTCTCTCTCCCTCTCATTCTTTCCCCCTCTCTGTCTCTATCCCAGACCGAAAGGGTCTGCTGGGAGCAGAGGTGGTGTGCTGGTTTGAGGCCCCGGCAGGCAGAGAGCAACTGAAGACCGCGAGGGAAAAGTGGCGCGTCATGGGCGTCTGATGGGATGTGGCCCAGGGAAGGTGGATGGGCACCGACAGCTACAGGAGGGGAGAAGGTTCCGGAAGGGAGCCGACCGGCTGCCCAGGCGGGGGGTGGGGCTCACGTACCGCTTTTGACGTTGAGGATGTGGTGCTTGTCCAGCGACCAGCCGCCCAGGTGGGAAGGGTCCAGCTCGAAGCCCTGCAGGACAGCCGTGCGCTTCTCCCATAGGATGAGGCTGGGGCAGGTCTCGTACTCGAACCCCACCGACACTGGTACAGGATGGGGGGAGAAACAGGGTTTACTGCCGGATCCCACGACTTTCCAGAAAGGACCAGAGACAGGTCTGAGGTGAGGCTTTGTCCCCAGGTCACACTTGGGAGGCAGCTGATGGCTTCCTCCTGGCGGTGACCTGACACTCCAGAACATTCCAGATTCAAGATGAACTCAGCCTCTCCACCGCACCCTCGGGGCCGGCTGGCAGGAGGGAGTCCACAATGTGGGAGGAAGCACCTTCCTGCTGGTGCCAGGAGATGGCTCCTCTGAGCCCCTGGCTGCTGCACAGTCTGACTTTCTCTGTCTCCTCTGCCAGGAAGAGTCCGGAAACTCCCTGGCTCCTTATGATGGTTCTGGGGAGTTTGGTGGTAGCGCAGCGGGTTAAGCGCAGGTGGCATGAAGCGCAAGAACAGGCGTAAGGATCCCGGTTTGAGCCCCCGGCTCCCCACCTGCAAGGGAGTCGCTTCACAGGTAGTGAAGCAGGTCTGCAGGTGTCTGTCTTTCTCTCCCCCTCTGTCTTCCCCTCCTCTCTCCATTTCTCTCTATCCTATCCAACAACAATGACATCATCAACAATAATAATAACTGCAACAATAAAACAACAAGGACAACAAAAAAGGGAATAAATAAATAAATATTAAAAAAAGAAGTTTCTAGAAGTTGCAGTTCGTGCTATCAGGGTTCCAAGGGCTGCGAGATGCCAGAGCAGGGGTGGTGGGGCACAGCCTCCCCTTTCTTGGGAGAGGGCTTTGGGGGTCAACACCCACAATCCACTGCAGGATGAGGGGGAGGGCATGGGGCGAGGGCTCCCGTTCTCCCTGTGCCCCAGCTCATGGTCCCTGTGCATTAAACACGGGGGCCTGGGGGATCCTGGGGGGCCTTGTCCTCATATTCTGGCTGGAAGGGAGGTGAGTCCCTAACTGAACAAGAGATTGGGGGCTCCTTCCCACCGCCTTTGCCGCTGCATTAAGTCCCCAGCTGCTGCATCCCCTCTGGAGAGTCTCCAAGGCCACTTTCCTGCTTGTAAGCTGCAACATGGGAGCACTGGCAGAGTGGACGCCACACGCCATCTTTAAAGACGCCCAGCTCTGGGGGGTCAGGCCATGGCATACCGAGTTAAGCGCACATAGTACGAAGCACGAGGACCCGTGTAAGAATCCAGGTTTGAGCCCCCGGCTCCCCACCTGCAGTGGGGTCGCTTCACAAGTGGGAAAGTGTGGTGAAGCAGATCTGCAGGTGTCTCTCTGTCTCTCTCCTTCTCTATCTTCTTCTCCTCTCTAAATTTCTCTCTGTCCTATCCAATAACACAGAAACAATGGCTGCCAAGAGCAGTGGATTTGTAGTGGTGGCACCAAGTTCCAGCTTATTAGACCTGGAGGCAAAACAAAACACAAAGATCAAAAGACCACCTGGCTCTTCCTGCTGTGCTCACTGCAGGGTCTGAGGAGCTGCCGGGAGAATCCCTGAGCCCCGCTGCAGTCTGGGAGGCCATTTCTCATGGCCAGGCTTCTTGAAGAAATGGCTGGGGCACCACATGGGAGGCCCCAGGGCAGCAGAGGAAGCTCCTGAGCTGTGAGCTGTGGAGTTGCCCTCTCTGCACGTGTGTGAGTGAGAACCTAGCCTGGAGTGTCTCAGTCACCTGCGGAGGAGGACGCAGCTTAGATGCAGATTCCTCCGGGTTTGATACTGAGGGCTTTGACTGATGCTAAGGAAGCTTCCAGAATAGTGAGTGAGCAGAGACGGGCTGCTGGGTATGGAGAGGAGGGTGTTTTGTTTCCGCTGTGCCAGTCATGTGTTTGCAGTGCTCTGAGGCACAGCCTGCCATGTCCCAGGCTCTGGGCTTGGTGGTCTGGCCTGATCCAGGAGGCCAGTGTAAGGAAATTGTGAGGATGTGGTTGAGCTTGGTAGGGCTTGATCTGAGGGTCACATCCATCCTGTCCGTCTTTTTCCCTCTACCGAGAGGTTGGGCAAGGAGGGACATGACTCCCCAAGATTTACCTCGTCTTATCAGACTCCCTGCCTCACAAAGCACCCTGCATTCCTGATACTATGGCCTGCTCCTTTATTATCTACATAATCATTGTTTTGCCTGAAAGATCCCCACCCATTCCATTCCTTTGATCTAACTTTCAAGACCCTCCCTGCCTGCAGGGTAATATTTAATCCCACCAGTTAAAACCCTCGCAACAGTTGCTAAGGAAGTTTCTACCTTCCCAGCGCCCTTTTGCCTTTCTCCACCCCTTTCCTAGCCATGTCCGTTTCCAACTTGTCACTTCTGGGTCTGGCCTTTAAAAGTGTTGCTCTCTGATCAATAAAGACATTGCATTGCCTAGCCCGCCACAAGCTTGGTTCCTGAGTCATCTCTCTCCTGCATCGCTGAGTGAGTAGCAGCCCAGGCTGCCTCCGGTTGAGTTCTCTCCAACTCAGAGAGTACACGCCTGGGAAGGGGCACCCCCATGCTAGCCTGGCAACTGAAGCCACACCTGGCTGCCCGGCCTCCTGGTAAGGAAGCTGTATTTCCTGGTGACTGTGACTCTTTGGGGGCTGCCCTGATGTCCCCTTGCTGGCACAACTTCAGTCCATCTCATTACAGTGTGCAAGGACCTGGGTTCAAGCTCTCAGTCCTCACCTGTGGAAGCTTCACAAACAGTGAAGCAGGGCTGCAGGCACCTTTCTCCCTCCCAACCCCCTTTGCCTCCAGGGTTACAGCTGGGGCTCAGTGTTGGCACTATGAATCCACTGCTCTTGGAAGCCATTGTTTCCATTTTATTGGACAAGACAGAGAGAAATTGAGAGAGGAGGGAGGGAGGGGGAGAGGGAGACAAAGACATCTTCAGACCTGCTTCACTGCTTATGAAGTGATCCTCCTGCAGGTAGGGAGCCAGGCTTGAACCTGGATCTTTGAGTAGGCCCTTACCCCCAGATGTCTGTTTCTATCTCCCCCTCCTCTCTCAATCTATCTAATAAACAAATAAAATATGAAAGAAAAGAAAAAGAAAACACCAACCTACAAAGAGGAAGATCCTATATGACTTCTGACCAGTATGATGGTCAGACCAGAGCTCAGTGGCCGGCAGGGGTCGGACACGTGGTGCGGGGGACCTACCCACGGCGTCCGAGAGCCCGTAGACCCGCTGTCCGTAGGCATCCGTCTTGTCCCAGATGAAGGTGTAGGCCAGGTTAGGTGAGGCCTGGAAGGACTTCTGGAAGAGGTGGCCCTCCACGGCCACCATCAGGTGAACCCGCAGCAGGTTCAGTGGCACGGAGGACTGCGTCATGGTCACCTTGAGCAAGGACTTGTAGCCCGCCGTGCGTGAGCTCAGGTAGCGCAGCTTCACAGCCGAGCCTGGGAGCTCGATCTCCTCGTGGAGGACCTGGGGCGATGGGGAATAGCAGGTTGTAGCCCCAGCCAGCACAGACGCCCCAGAGGACACCCTCGTGCTGATGCCCACAGAGACAGCCATGGCAGCATCACTGTGAGTCCAGAGCCCAGGGGGACCGGTGGCCACATAGGGCCCAGGCTCTTAGCCTCTTAGTACACGGGGTGCTGGCTCTCAGCCTCTTAGTACACAGGGCGCTGGCTCTCAGCCTCTTAGCACACGGGGCACTGGCTCTCAGCCCCTTAGCACATGGGGTGTAGGCTCTTAGCCTCTTAGCACATGGGGTGTAGGCTCTTAACCTCTTAGTACACAGGGCGCAGGCTCTTAGCCTCTTAGCACACGGGGTGCAGGCTCTTAGCCCCTTAGCACATGGGGTGTAGGCTCTTAGCCTCTTAGCACATGGGGTGCAGGCTCTTAACCTCTTAGCACATGGGGTGTAGGCTCTTAGCCCCTTAGCACATGGGGTGTAGGCTCTTAGCCTCTTAGCACATGGGGTGTAGGCTCTTAACCTCTTAGCACATGGGGTGTAGGCTCTTAGCCTCTTAGCACATGGGGTGTAGGCTCTTAGCCTCTTAGCACATGGGGTGTAGGCTCTTAGCCTCTTAGCACATGGGGTGTAGGCTCTTAGCCTCTTAGCACATGGGGTGTAGGCTCTTAGCCTCTTAGCACATGGGGTGTAGGCTCTTAGCCTCTTAGCACATGGGGTGCAGGCTCTTAACCTCTTAGTACACGGGGTGCAGGCTCTTAGCCTCTTAGCACATGGGGTGCAGGCTCTTAACCTCTTAGCACACGGGGTGTAGGCTCTTAACCTCTTAGTACACGGGGTGCAGACTCTTAGCCTCTTAGCACACAGGGCGCAGGCTCTTGGCACACAGGGTGCAGGCTCTTAGTCCCTTAGCACACGGGGTGCAGGCTCTCAGCCTCTTAGCACACAGGGCGCAGGCTCTTGGTACACGGGGTGTAGGCCTTAGCCTCTTAGCACACGGGGCGCAGGCTCTTAGCCCCTTAGCTCATGGGGTGCAGGCACTTAGTGTGTCAGGCACACATTCTTAGCCTCTTAGTGCACACAGAGCTCCAGAGGCTGCCAGCATCTTGGATCCCTGTCTGCAAACATCTGGAAGGCCTGGGAGGGACTCTGAGCTCTGCTTCCTGGCTCAGCAGGTGATGCAGTGGGTGAAGCAACTAACTGCCTCTCCCTGCACGAGGCCCTGGGTTCCATCCCTGGTACTGCATAGGACTCACCCAGAACAACACTGAGGGAAGTCATGGCTGGGTGAAGCCATGCTGTGGAGACTTTGCTTTTTCTCTTCTCTCAAAGCATACATATTTATCGTCTCCTATTTATTGCCCCCACCCTTTTGATAGATGGTGAGAGATGGAGTGTAACAGAACTAGAGAGAAGAGACACCTGCAGCACTGCTTCACCATTCATGAAGCTTACCCCCCCTCCCCCAGAGGTGGCACTGGGGACTTGAACTCTAGTACTCAGGCTTGGTAACATATTGAGACAGAGAAGCAAGAAGCAAGGGTTGACTTCTGTGTAAGCTGAGGGTTAACTTCTTGGTTGAAGGACAGTGAAGTTGGTGGCCATCGTCCCCTCCTTTCAGCATAGATGGGACTTTCCATGGCTTCAGTCAAAGTGGGCTTGGTCAGTGGCCTTGGAATCTGTGACTTCTGCTTACGAGTCTGCTGATAAGCCAAACAAATCGTACTCTCTTTATGCAGAAGGTAAAAATAACCTGTTCAGCTTGTTGCTATGAGTTACGTGGGGAAAGCTGATCATTGTATAACAGGACAAGCCCAGTTGTGCTCAGGGCTCAGTGTTTTTGTGTATGAGCCTAAGTCAGCAATGCTGGCATGAAATAAACATGGATTCCTGCCGACTGCCTTGGCGTGTCCCGTCTTTCTGTCTGAGATGCCCACAACAAAAGAGCTTAGCTGGGTGAGCTACCGCTTGGCCCCCAAATACACCGATCACATCAGATAGAGACACATACAGAGAGAGACGGAACAGACGAAACTTCATGAGGACAGACAGGAAACTCAATAAATGGGAAGAGGCATTTGCACGATGTACTGCAGACAAGGGGCGGATACCAAACATCTATAAAGAACTCCTACAGCTCAACAAAAAGCAAAAGGAAAACCCAACAAAACATGGGCAGAGCCCCCGGATCCCCACCTGCAGGGGCGTCGCTTCACAGGCGGGGAAGCAGGTCTGCAGGTGTCTGTCTTTCTCTCCCCCTCTCTGTCTTCCCCTCCTCTCTCCATTTCTCTCTGTCCTAGCCAACAACAACGAGAACAATAATAACTACTACAACAATAAAAAAACCAAGGGCAAAAAAAGGGAAAATAAATAAATAAAAAAATTTAAAAAACGTGGGCAGAAGATCTGAAGAGACGGTTCTCTAAAGAAGAGATGCACGTGGCCCACAGACCTAGGCGGAGATGCTCCAGTCCACTCGTCACCAGAGGGACGCAAATGACGCCACTCTGAGAGTCCACCTCACACCTGTGAGAATGGGCTCCACTAACAAGACAGGAGAAGGGGAGAGTTGGAGAGGCTGTGGAGAGAGAGGAGCTCTACTGCGCCACTGCTGGCGGTGCAGTCACTCTGCAGAGCAGTGTGGACAACGCTTAGAAAGATACACACAGAGATGCCACACGACCCAGCTATTCCACTCCTAGGCATTGACCCGGAAGATGTAACAACACCGATTTGAAGGGATCGACGCACCCCTGTGTTCACAGCAGCTTTACTCACAATAGCAAAAAACCCAGAAACAGCCAAAATGCTCTTCCATGTTTGACTGGATAAAAAAGGCATGGGACATATACTCAATGGAGTATTACGCAGCAGTAAAAAAGGATGGCATTGCGTGCTTTGATATAAGTGGATGGAATTGGAGACGATGCTCAGTGAAGTCAGTCCGAAGGTGAAGGACAACTGCAGGATGGTTTCACTCATATGTGGAATGCAGACAACTCAACATACAAATGGGAAGAAAGCAAAAATATCAACCTATTTTCTAGACTGTGGGAGGACTAGAGTGGTTACCTATGGGGGTGGTGATGGGGACACAGACCTTTGGTGACGGGAGTGGTGAAAAAAAGGAGAGATAGAGACAGAGACAGACAGAGAAACCAGAGCAGTGCTTAGCATGGGCTGTTGGGGTCTTGCCCAAGGGTCAGCACGCAGACCCTGCCTCTCCCTGCTGACACCACCTGCCCCCCCCCCCCCCCAGCCACAGAGGTTCTGGGATCACAGAGTGCACAGGCTCTGGGGTCCTCCCTGCTCCACGGGACACAGCAGCCGTCTGGCCGCCATGGGGCTGCGTGTCTCATCCGCGAGCGGGTGGGGGGTCCTACCTGGGTCTCGGGCACGATGGGGTTGTGGCTGGGCGCGGCGCTGAAGAAAGTAGACAGGGGCGAGGCGATGGCGATGGGGTCGGGCCGCACGAAGCCGCTGAGGTCGCAGCTGGGGATGGAGTTCTCCTCCGTCTTGAGCACCAGCGTGTCCATGGCATAGAAGGAGTTCCAGGGCAGCCACACTGTGCGCTCCTGACTCAGGAAGGGCGCACGCTCGAAGTGCAGGGTCAGTGCCGCGCCTCCGTTGGCCAGCAGGTCGAACCTGGAAGGCGGGTTTGTTCAGAGGAGGACCCCACGGCCGGCCGAGAGAGGTGGGGGGCGGCGTGAGGGCAGCAGGCTGTGCTTGACCTCCGGACCCTGACTGTACATGAGCCAGGAGCACTCTGGGGGTGCCTCTCAGGATTCTGCGGAGGGATGGGGCGGTGAGCGCGGCTGGGGGTCGGCCAGGGGAGGGGTGAGGCAGAGGGGCTTCTGCGGAGCCTCCTGTCCCCCCGCGCCCCCCAGAGTGGTGGCAGAGTGGGTGCCGCACCCCCCTCCACAAAGCCCCCATCTTTCCCTCTGACCTTTGCAGAACAGAGCAGCCTGGAGGCCCTGTGGGTTGCTGACCCCACTTTTTTTTTTTTTCCACACCAGGGAGCTTGGTGTCTGTACGACGAGCCCACTGTCCCTGGCAGCTATTTTCCCTTTATCTTCCTGATTGTTTTTTAGTGGACAGGACAGAGAGAAACTGAGAGGGGAGAGATGAGAGACAGAGAGACAGAGGGACAACTGCAGATCTGCGGCACTGCTCAGAAAGCTTCCCGACCCTGCAGGTGTAGAGGGGGGACTCAAACCCAGGTCCTTGTGCGCAGTGGCGCGTGCACTCAGCCTGCTGCGTTACCACCCGGCCCCCTCAGAACCTGCCTGGCGTGGGAGCCTTTCGGAGTGTGAAAGGCGACAGCTCAGCACGGGTTTCAGCGGCAGTGAGCATGTGTGTGTGTGTTTTAATTTTTATTATCTTTATTTATTTACTGGATAGGGGCCATCAGAAATTGAGATGGAAGGGGGAGCTAGGGAGAGAGACAGAGAGACAGCTGCAGACCTGCTTCACTACTCGCAAAGTTTTCCTTCTGCAGGTTGAAGACTGGGGGCTTGAACCTGGTTCCTTGTGTACTGTCACATGTGCGCTCAGCCAGGTGCCCCACCGCCCAGCCTCATGCGTGCCTTTCTTTTTTTTTTTTTAAGCAATAAAATGATGATGATTATTTTTTATCTTTATTTGCTGGATAGAGACAGTCAGAGATTAAGAGGGAAGGGGGAGATAGGGAGGGAGAGAGACAGAGAGACACCTGCAGCCCTGCTTCACCGCTTGTGAAGTTTTCCCCCTGCAGGTGGGGACCGGGGGCTCGAACCTGGGTCCTTGTGCACTGTGACATGTGCGCTCAACCAGGTGCGCCAGCACCTGGCCCCTGATTATTATTATTATTTTTTTAACTAGGAAAGATGATTTATTATGGATGGTATGCCTTATAATGTTTTTTTATTTTTAATTATTTTTTTTGGCAGAGCCAAACCTTGATGTGGTCTCACTGCTCCTATAGTTGATTCTTTCAGAAAGACACAGAGAGACAGAGAGAGATATCTTTCTCCCATGGCATGGTTGTCCTGTGTGGTACCAAGGTTTGAACCTGGGCCGTGTATGTGGCAAAGCACATGCCCAGAGAGCTCTCTCTCTGACCCCATGAGTTTTCCTGAACCACGGCGCATCTGTCTCCCACCCACCCTCCTCCCACTAGGGCCCCAACCCCACAGGAACACACCCCTCTGGCCAGCAGGAAGGCTGAGGGCTGCAGAAGCCTTCTGAGGGGGGGGCATCCACCCAGCCCCCAGCCCCCCAGGTCCCTTCATCCCCCTGAGGCCTCCCCAGGCGCCCCATTCTCCCAGGCCCCCCCTGCAACTCACATGCCATCCTGGCGTGTGATGGTATAGCCATACTTTGGGTACTTGACGAAAGACACGTTCACACCCACCAGGGGGGTCCCGTCAGCCGTCACCACTTGGCCCCGGATGAGAGACACCAGGCTGGGGGAGGAGGGCAAGCAGGGGCTTCTGAGTTCTGCAGGAATCAGGGGTGGGTGTGGTCCCCAGTCCTCAGGGCTCCTACCGTTCCTGAGTTCGGCGTCCCCCTCCAGAGGAGCAGGGGCCCCAGATCAGTATCCTGTCCACCTTTTGGGGAAGGGCATGGCCCCCAGCCCCCCACCAACCCTAGGCCCAGTGTCCCCCACACCCCAGAGAAGGGAAGGGCATAGGCTCCCAGTCTCCTGGTCCCCAGCACCCCTGGGTCCAGTGTTATCTCCCAGGGCAGCAAGGAAGGGTGTGGTCATCTGGTACCCTCATCATCCCTGGGTCCAGAGTATGTCCCCTCCAGGGGTGCAGGGAAGGGCATGGCCCTCTGCCCCCCATGCCATCACCAAGTCCAGTGTGCCCTCAGGGGGCAGAGAAGAGCATGGCCCTTGGCCCCCACCTCTGCCGTCCCCTAGCACCCCCCCCCCAGGAGCAGGGAAGGACTTGGTCCCACACCCCCTACTCCTGGCTCAGCGTCTCCCTAGAGGGCAGGGGGTGGTTGGCCACCCTTACTGTCCTGGCACCCACCTGCTGTTGAAAGGGTTGTCCCCTGGGATGATGTGGGTGGCATCCTTGCCGGCCAGCGGCCGGATGCGCTCGTAGAAGGACTTGACGGCGGGCGCGTCCTGGGGGGCCTGCTGGATGATGTCCACGGGGTCCCGTGAGCCCCGGCACAGCAGGCTGCTCTGACAGGCCGGCTGCAGGCAGCAGTCGGGGTCCAGACAGTCCGCCAGGCCGTCTGCAGACACAGGGGCTGGTCAGTGGGGGCGGAGGGTCCCCAGCCAGCCGGCCAGCTCATGGGACCCAGAAGACAGTGAGCTGCCTTCCAGCCCCATCCATCCATCCAACCATCCATCCATCCATCCATCCATCCATCCATCCATCCATCCATCCATCCATCCATCCATCCATCCTTCCTTCCACCCAGTCATTCATTCTCCCAGAATGCAGAGCTATTTAAAATGTGGCCACTCCACTTTCCTGTGTGCTCCCAACACCCCCAATGCCAGGAAGCCCTTGGCGGTGGAAACATATTCAGGAAGCCAACAGGGAGGCTCCCAGAAGCTGTGATGTGTTTCCCGGGAGCTGCAGGCTAGGCTGCCCTGTAGATGCTGGTGGGGGCAGGTGGCCTGGAATTGGGGAGCCAGTGCCCCCCACTCTGAGGCCTCTCGTAGGTGTGGCCTGACTTTATCTGCTAGGGGCTGGACTGCACCCTCAGACCCGTGCAGGGATCCTCTGATGTCGGTGCCAGCACTCAGACCTCACCCGGGGCTGCCCCCAGTCTGCAGGGTGGGGGAGCAGTCCACCCCACCCCATCCCTGACCAGGTGCAGCCTGCTCTGTCCTCCTGCTGCCTTGATTCTGACGAGTGTCCCCTGGATGGCAGGGCTGCTCGGCAGGGAACCTCTGTTGGGGCCTTGGGGAAACCTGTGGGGGCAGCAGGGCCCGTGGACCTTCACTCAGAAGTCAGGAGGAGGCGGCCCCGTGAGCCCCACCTCCAGGAGCTGCGCGTAGCCTGCGCTCAAGTGTGTGGACGCAGAGGAGGTGACCTGCTTAGACTGTGGAATACTATGCAGCCCTGAGAAAGGATGCGAGTCTGACTTTGGTTTCAGCACGATGGAAGTGGACAGGGTTGGGCTGAGTGAGGCAAGCCTGAACAGGAAGGCCGCCTGCCAGATGCTGTCACTCAAAGGCGAGGCCTCAGGGGACAAGCCAGGGCTGCCTCCATCTGTCCCCCAGTAAGGACCAGTGGACAGTGGCGTGGGGGGGAATAGGCACGGGGGGGGGGAGGGCTGTGACACTGCAGAGTGTTGTCGCCTCAACAGAAACACAGACACCCAGGGGGTTGGGGCCAGAGGGGAAGTTCTCTGAGCAGCTCAGGGGACAAAGAGCTCCAGGAGGGGAGTGTGGGGACTGAGCTCAGCACCACCTCCTGCCCCCTACAGCCTGAGGCCAAACACCCTGGGGGAGGGTGTGGGTGAGGCCCTGGGGGGCATTTATCTCTAAGGCTGCTCCGCCACACCTGTCCCAGGCTCTTTGCAGAAACAGTCGCTCAGCACTTAGGCCTTCAGAAACAGCTTGCGGGGGCCAGTGGTGGCAGACCCGGTTGGGCTGAGTGCATGTCACCATGCACAAGGATCTGGGTTCGAGCCCCCATGTCCCCACCTGCAGGGTGGATGCATCACAAGTGATGAAGCAGGTCTGCAGGTATCTCTCTTTCTCTCTCCTTCGTCTCTTCAGTTTCTCTCTGTCCTACCCAATAAAATAGGAACAGAAGGAAAGAGAAAGGGAGGGGGGGAGGGAGGGAGAGCCTGCAGATCCCAGAGACAGCACTATGGTTCTGCAAAAGGCTTTCTTGGCTGAGCCTGGCAAGGAGGCCTGAGTGCGCCCTCTAGAGCAGGCTGCCCTTCCTTCCAGCTGTGCTCCTGCCACCCTGTTTCCCAGCACCATGCGTCTGTCTGGCTCAGCAGCTGCCTCCCCCCCAGCTTCGTGGAGCCTTGGTATAGGGGGCCTGGTTATGGGGAGTCCCACTCTGGGGGCCTGGCTGTGGGGAGACCCTTTCTGAGGAGGGGGCCTGGTTGTGGGGAGACCCTCTCTGGGGAGGGGGCCTGGTTGTGGGGAGACCCTCTCTGGGGAGGGGGCCTGGTTATGGGGAGACCCTCTCTCTGGGGAGGGGGCCTGGTTATGGGGAGACCCTCTCTCTGGGGAGGGGGCTGGGCTGTGGGGAGACCCTCTCTCTGGGGAGGGGGCCGGGCTGTGGGGAGACCCTCTCTGGGGAGGGGGCCTGGTTATGGGGAGACCCTCTCTGGGGAAGGGGCCTAGTTGTGGGGAGACCCTCTCTGGGGAAGGGGCCTGGTTATGGGGAGACCCTCTCTCTGGGGAGGGGGCCGGGCTGTGGGGAGACCCTCTCTGGGGAGGGGGCCTAGTTGTGGGGAGACCCTCTCTGGGGAGGGGGCCTGGTTATGGGGAGACCCTCTCTCTGGGGAGGGGGCCTGGTTGTGGGGAGACCCTCTCTGGGGAGGGGGCCTGGTTGTGGGGAGACCCTCTCTCTGGGGAGGGGGCCTGGCTGTGGGGAGACCCTCTTTCTGGGGAGGGGGCCTGGTTATGGGGAGACCCTCTCTGGGGAGGGGGCCTGGCTGTGGGGAGACCCTCTCTGGGGAGGGGGCCTGGTTGTGGGGAGACCCTCTCTGGGGAGGGGGGCTGGCTGTGGGGAGACCCTCTCTGGGGAGGGGGCCTGGTTATGGGGAGACCCTCTCTCTGGGGAGGGGGCCGGGCTGTGGGGAGACCCTCTCTGGGGAGGGGGCCTAGTTGTGGGGAGACCCTCTCTGGGGAGGGGGCCTGGTTATGGGGAGACCCTCTCTGGGGAGGGGGCCTGGTTGTGGGGAGACCCTCTCTGGGGAGGGGGCCTGGTTATGGGGAGACCCTCTCTGGGGAAGGGGCCTGGTTATGGGGAGACCCTCTCTGGGGAGGGGGCCTGGTTGTGGGGAGACCCTCTCTGGGGAGGGGGCCTGGTTATGGGGAGACCCTCTCTCTGGGGAGGGGGCCGGGCTGTGGGGAGACCCTCTCTGGGGAGGGGGCCTAGTTGTGGGGAGACCCTCTCTGGGGAGGGGGCCTGGTTATGGGGAGACCCTCTCTGGGGAGGGGGCCTGGTTGTGGGGAGACCCTCTCTCTGGGGAGGGGGCCTGGTTGTGGGGAGACCCTCTCTCTGGGGAGGGGCCCTGGTTATGGGGAGACCCTCTCTGGGGAGGGGGCCTGGCTGTGGGGAGACCCTCTCTGGGGAGGGGGCCTGGCTGTGGGGAGACCCTCTCTAGAGAGGGGGGAGAAGCCCGGGGTCTGTGAGGAGCCTGCACAGATCTGAGCAACCGGCTGGATGGACCCACACACTAATCACTGAGAGCCAGTGGCTCCTCAGACTCAACAAGCAGCGTCATGTCTGCAGCGAGGCTGGAGAGCCTTCCAAGCCAGCCTGGCTCCTCGCTCAGGAACAGGACCCGGTCGTGGCTCCTCAAGCCCCTCTTCTCCCTCCCCCACCTGGGGCCTGGGGTGGGTGCTGGCCCAGCCCTTTCAGGGAGACGTGTGGCTGAAACACGTGTTCTCCACAGGGGCCTGCAAAACGCAGGTGCCCTCCTTGCGAACCACCACCCCAAAGGTGGGGCCCCGTCACAGAGTGTGTTAACTTACTTATATGGGGGGGGGGGGCAGAAGACGCTGAGGCCGCCCTGCTGGGGCTCGGACCTGGGACCTCATGCACCTAAGTCCCGTGCTCTACTGCTGACTTGCTGAAAATAAATGTCTGATGCACCCAGCTGAGTGCATACCCCAAGGACCCGGGTTCGAGCCCTGCTCTCCACCTGTAGTGGGGAAACTTCTTGAGTGGTGAAGCAGGTCTGCATGGGGGGGAGTGTCTCTCCGTCTCTCTCCTGCTCCTCTCTCAATTTCTCTGTCCTGTCACATGGGAAGAAAACAATGGCCACTGGGAGGGTTAGATTTGTGATGTAGTCACCAAGCCCCAGTGATAACCCTGGAGGCAATAAAGAGATAAGGGAGGAAGGAAGGAAGGGAGGGAGGAATAGAATTGGTCAGGGGGCTGGACAAGACAGAGGGCTGAAGAGCCATCCAGCACCCTGGGGGGGTAGGCGTGGTGAGGTCAGGATTAGGGTGCACCTGTGGAGGCTGGCTCACATGTGCCCATCTGTCCTGACCCCTGGGTGTCAGCATGTGCCCCCCCCCCCCCTGCAGGTTCCAGAGGTGACACACTCAGCCCATGTCTGCCCTCCACAGAGATCAGGGGTGATGGGCAGAAGCCCCGGTCCTCATGCTCCTTCTTCACTCTTTCCAGGTCTGGCTCCTGCTTGAGCCCTCTGCTCCCAACCCTGCCTACAGACTGGAGAGGGTGCGACGGGCGGCAGACTCTGAGCTGCAGGGACCGGCACTGGTTGGTCAGAGGGTTCCTGCCCCGGGTTCCGGTGCAGAGGCAGTCAGCACCCTGTCCCTCCCCCCCGCTGTGTGGAGCCTGAGTTCACACCGCCACCGCCTGGGTGGTGATAATTAAGTATTATCCACCCGTCATGCAGCGCCCACAGTGAGTGTGTGTGTGTTCTCGAGCCTTAATGAGCCAGGATTTGTCTGCTGTAAGCAGAAATATTTCTTTGAGTCTCTTCTCTCTCAAACTGGGGTGAGTGGTTCAAGTGAAGCGGTCTCACAACTGAAGAGACAGTCTGCCTAGGTGGGGTCTCAACCCCCCCCCCCTCCGCCCAGCCTCTAAGCACCTGGCACTGCATCCCCAGGGGTCCCTGACACCAGCCTTAGTGTGAGACGCTGGCGTGGCCTTTCCTGAGGGATCATCCGCTCATCACAGGGTACAGAAAAAATCCCAGCAAAATGTTCTCCACTCCTTTAGAGAAGGCACTTAGCTACCAGTGCCTCTCTGCGCCGGAAGCAAGTGAAATCCCATCTGTTAAGGGACTTCTTCTGTGGCCTGGGAAACATGACTGGGGAGCAGAAGACTTGCAAGCCAGAGGCCCGAGTCTGATGCCCAGCACCCCAAACCCCAGAGGGGTGCTCTGGTCCTCTCCTGTTAGTGAGGACACTTAAAGACTAAAAGGAAAGTCCTTTTATATGGCCTGGTGTGGGAGCTGCCTGCAGCAGGTCTGCAGCTCAAACTGTGACACTGACTGTGTGAGCCTGAGTGATTCTCTCTCTCTTTCTCTCTCTCTCTCTCCCATTAATAAAGCATCAATAAGGGGCCAAGTGGTGCTGCACCTAGGAGACCACACACACTGCTATGCCCAGTGACTCGGGTTCAAGCCCCCAGTCCCACCCGCAGGGGGAAGTTTTCTGAGTGGTGAAGCAGGGCTGCAGGCTTCTCCTCCCTAGCTTCCCCTTTCCTCTCAATAGCTCTGTCTCTACACAACATAAATAAATAAAAAAATATAAAAAAAAGAATTATTAAGGCCTTCAAAATTAATTAATAATAGCTGTCTTAGTAATAGCACTGGTAAACATTTATCCAAAGGACACCTGGACACTAATTTGAAGGGACTTATGCAGGCCTGTGTTCACAGTTGTAATTTTCACACTAGACAAGGAGTGGAAGCAGCCTAGATGCCCATCCACAGATGATGCCCAGAGAGGTGATGGGATACAGACTCCATGGATACCAGCCTGCAATCAGGAGAGAGGATAACGTGTCCCTAGGAAGGAAGTGGATGGAACTGGAGGCTTTGCAAAATCAGTGAACGACAACCAGCAGATGCTCTGACTCAACGTGGAATCTGGAGAACCGAAGCCCAGGACCTTGCAGACCAACAGCAGACCCAGGAGTCCACCAAGTGTCTCGAAGACTGTGAGAACCACAGTGGGTCTCGCTGGGAGGGTGGGAGCAGAGTCTCGGTGGGGAGTGTGGTGTGGAACCACGTGGCTTGTGATTTCACAAGCGGGTAACCCACTATTAGCCACAAGTAAGAGTGGCTGGGACAACAACCAAGATAACGGTCATCTTAGGACCCAGGTTCTCAAAGGGACTCTGCATATCAGCACCACCTGAGGACTACTGGACGCTTGACCTTAGCCCTCCCGGCCCCGGCTGTGAGTCAGACAAATCCCCCATCCCCTTGCACCCAGCTCTCTGCCGCACAGAAAGGCTCTCCCTGTTGGTCTGCTTCTGATTCTGCTTCTAAGACCTTCTGTTTTGATCATCACGATAGGTTCGTTTCTATTGCTTGACGCTGTGGTCTATTTACATAATCTTTGTTTTCATTGTTTTAATCCCCACTGGTTCACACACTTTTTCCACTCTGTCCTCTCTCCTAGTCACACCCTGTTTGCCACCGTTGAATCCCCACTGGTTTGCACTCTCTTTTTGCTCCACCCTCTCTATATCACACCCTGTTTTTACACCCTACCACTTCCTTCCTGGAGAGTCTAAATGCAGATGAATAAAGCCAGCATGGCATTGCATTCCAGCTCAGCCATGAGTCCCTGGTTGTCTCTCTCCCGCCCCTGAAGCTAGCCCGGCATCTGGCGTCTGAACAGGGACTGGTATCTCCCCAGAGGAGATGGGCCACAAGAGTGGGGGCCTGGGTGTCAGATGGCCCACAAGAGTGGGGGCCTGGGTGTCAGTGAGCGCACCCACGTGGCTGGGTGTCTGTCTGCTTCTTTAAACTAGACTTTGCTGCCTGGAGGGAGGTGGGACTCAAGGTAGAACAGAGACTGGTCCTCCATTTGTGGGTGCTCTCCAAGGTGCCTGCACAGCTGTTCCCCAGACGCTTGTTCTGCTGGGTGCCCCCTACCCCCGGCACGTTAGATACCTGCAGAGGCCTTCCTGGGGTCTCCCAGAGCAGCCCCCTCCCCGCCCCACCCCAGCCAACAGAAGAGGGATCCGTCTAGTCAGTGCCAGGCAAGGAGGACCTTGTGGGGCTTCTGGAAGCAGCTTTAATATCCATTAAGAAACCCACCTGCATGTTAGCTGTCAGACTTGGGCAAAAGTTACTGGAATCCTGCGCCCCTTGGAACATACCTAAAACAGACTTCCTATCTTCTTCCCACATGAAGACCCCAAATTTCATCTGATCTATTCCTACTTTTGGGTTTCTGTTTACTAAACAATTTGTCCTGCTTTATAATGTACTACCTTCCAACCACCAAGTTGCAGATGCTACCATGATGCCACCCTGACTTTCTGAGCAGACGACCTCACCAATCTCTCCTGGAACTTCACTTTCCCAGAGCCCTGCCCCTCTAGGGAAAGAGAGAAACAGGCTGGGGGTATGGATCCACCTGCCAACACCCATGTCCAGTGGAGAAGCAGTTACAGAAGCCAGGCCTTCCACCTTCTGCACCTCATGAAGAATTTGGGTCTGTACTCCCAGAGGGATAAAGAATAGGGCAGCTTCCAATGGAGGGGACGAGACTCGGAACTCTGGTGGTGGGAACTGTGTGGAACTGTCCCCCTGTGATCTTACAATCTTGTTAATCATCATTAAATCACTAGTAAAAGAATAACAGCAAAGTGCTTGGCACACCTCCTCGGGGAGTAACTAATTACCCAGAGTGGGAGCCAGGCTGGGGAATGTGCCTGGGCACATTTGCTGTGTGGCCGGCCCACCTGACCAAGCAGCCCGCAGGAGCCAGCTCCTTTCCTTAAGCCGGATGTGCTTGCCTTCATGGGGGGTGGGGGGCACTCATGGCTCCTGTGACAAGGCCTTACTGTCTCTGGCAGGGTCACCCCTTCCACTGCCCTGTGTCCTGTTTCTGGGGTACATTCCAGGCCTGGCACAGCCTGTGCCTCCAGCTTCCACTTTGGAAATGGGGAGTACTGGGGTGGAGGCCGGGTGTGGGGAGGCCCCTTTCTCTGGAGACCATTGTCCCTGCTCTGCTTTCAGCAGTGACACCCCAAAGAGGATGGGGCCCAGGCATTGGTCCTGTCCGGAAGAAGCTGACCTGGGCAGGGGAGACTGTATCATGGTTCTGCAAAGAGACTCATGCTTGAGGCTCCAAAGTCCCAGGTTAGATAAGCCAGAGCTGAGCAGTGCTTTGGAAAAAGAAAGAAAGAAGGAAAGAAAGGAAGAAAGAAAGAGAGAGAGGAAAGAAAGAAAGAAAGAAAGAAAGAAAGAAAGAAAGAAAGAAAGAAAGAAAGAAAGAAGCTGGCCTGTGATCAGGGTCTGGGACTGGGTGCCCTGGGGGGAGAGTAGAGGCACACCTTCTCCTGCATGCAGCTTGGGCGAGGGTGACAGGTGCCTCTGTGAGGACAGACCTCTGACTGGCTTGTGCATCTGCCCAAGGGCCCCGCGCAGGGCAGGGAACACCCCCATAGTCCAGACCTGCCCCCTGGCTTCTCAAATGACTCCCGGCCCAGGCAGCACCTGGGCAGGGTCCTGCAGGCTGGGCTGATGCTTGGGGGACCCCTTGGGTGATGAGGCCTGCAGGACATCCCAGCAGCCCTGGAGGAAGTGAGAAGATGGCCCAGCCCGGAGGTTCAGAATGGGCCCATGAGCCTCTCCTGGGAAGGGCTGAGGGGCAAATGTCTCAGTTCCCGGGTGCTGGGGCTCAGTCCTGCCGTGGGTGGGGAGAGAGACCTGGTGAAAACCCAAGCCCACAGGCTCCCTCCCCTCACGCCTGACAGACACGCTCAGTCACACCCGGACCCCGCCCTGGCCTTGTTTCCGGCTTTGGTCCAGATAGAGGGGTGAGAAACAGAGAGACGAGAGCACGGCACGGCTCCACCATTTGGGAAGCTTCCCCTGTGCCTGGCGCTGCCGCTCAGTGGCTGGGGGGACTAAACCCCCTCCTCACACAGGGCCAGGTGTGCATTCTAGCGGGAGGGCCCCCTTGCCTGTCCCTCCACAGTCACCTTGCAGGTCACAAAACACTCTTCTGTAGACTCACCCCCAAGCACCACAGAGATGGACCCCGTTTCTGCCTTGGGCCCGTCAGGACAGGCCGACTCCCTCGTCCCTCACCACCAGGACACGGACTTGGGGACCCATCGACTCTCGGTGGCCATGAAACACCAGGGTCCCAGCTTCCTTGCTTGAGAGAGAGGTGGCCGCACCGCTTAGGACACTGGGCAGGGACTGGCACATGCCTGACACCCGGCACCAACGGCCTGGCGGGAGGGGACCCCTGCACCCAGTGGGGAGCCCCGGGCTTGTGTTCTGGGCCTGGGAGGACCCTGGGCCCGGGGACACCCACTCTGGCAAGCTCTAGTTTCGAGGAAGCGGCTACCTGGCCACGGAGAGGCTGGCTCACCTCCCTCATTGTCCTTGTTGTCCGAGCAGGAGGTCTCCATGGCGACACTGCAGCCCGGGCCCCGCCAGCCGGTCTGGCAGACGCACTGCCAGCTGTTCTGCCCCAGTGTGCACCTCCCGTTGCCGTTACACAGATCTGGGCAGCCATCTGGCCGGAGAAACGGAGAGGGTGAGCGGGAGGGCGCGGGGCATGGCGGGCAGCGGGGGCCATGCAGGAAGCAGGGGGCCTCGGGGAGGGGTGGGGGGTGGGGAGCAGGCAGGCATGCAGGAGCAAGACAGAGCAGCTGGGGTGCAGGGAACCCCAGTGAGACTGACCTGAGTCGGGGGTCTGGGGCGAGCTCTCCTGAGGGGCAGGCACCCAGGACACTGAGAGAGGGCTCTGTGCTCACAGGACCAGCTCGCAGCCACCTCCTGCCACACCAGCTCAGAGCGTCCTTCCTTTCTCTGTTCTGGGGGAGGCTTTGGGGGGAGAAGGGGCAGCCCCCCTGGCCCTGGAGGGAGCAGTGGTCCCCGGCATCTGCTCCACTCTGCGCCCTCTGACCCAGAGCCCTAGGACTCTGCCGGGCTTCCTGCACAAAGCCTGGGTCACACACGGTCGCCTCCTCTCCTCAGAGGCTTGGTTTTCTGCGGCGTTTGTGTGCTGCCTGCATTCAGCTATGATCTGAAGTCTGGGGGACACTGAGGTTCTCAGAGAGACAGCACGGTCTGTCCTATTTCTCACAACGCACGTCATGCCGTCCTGTCTCACGGCCAGCTACTGTCCCCTGTGTCTGACTTGCTGAGCGTCTCCATTATCCGTGACCCCGGGTGTCAGCTAATACGCAGGAAGAAGCTTGGTGTGGACCTGTGTGGGGAACCTACGGGGTGTCTGGAGTGACCCCACAATGAGGTCGGGCACGACGGTGTCACCTTACAAGGTGCCCTGGAAAATACCGGCTGCTGTCACCCCACCTGTTTGCAGATTGACTCAATTCATTGATTTTATTTATTTATTTATTTCATTTTATGTATTTATTTTTTATCGCCATCAAGGTTATCGTAGGGGTTTGGTGCCGGCACGCAAACCCACCTCTCCCAGCTGCCATTTTCCCATTCGATTTTTTGTTTGTCTGTTTGAGAGGACACAGAGACATTGAGAGGGTAGGGGGAGACAGAGAGGGAGAGGGAAAGAGAGACACCTGCAGACCTGCTTCACAGCTCTGAAGCGTCTGCAGGTGAGGAGTGGGGCTCACATACCTTCCTGAAAAAACACCACTCCTTAAAGGGAATACTACTCAGCAGTGAAGAAGGATGAAGTCACCTTCTTCCCCTCATCTTGGATGGAGCTTGAAGGAGTCACGTCAAGTGAGATCAGCCAGAGAGAGAAGGATGAGTATGGGATGATCCCACTCGCAGATAGAGGTTGAGAGATAAAAACAGAAGGGGAAACACAGAGCAGAACTTGGACTGGGGTTGGTGTTTGGCCACAAAGTAAAAGAATTGGGGCGGAGTGTGGTTTCAGGTCCTGGAACATGATGGCAGAAGAGGACGCAGGCTGGTAGTACCAACAAGTGTATTTACTATAAACCATTAATCCCCCAGTAAAAAAGAAAATAAAAAAGATGCCTTGCTGTCACCTGCTGGAATTCTGTCCCAGTAGACAGACAGACGCCATCAGCTACCATCTGAGTGGCCCCTGGAGCTGTGTGACCCAGAACAGCTGCCCAGGTACTGCCTCTGTGGAGAAACCAAGTGTCCTGGGACATGTGAGTAGGCAGCTCTCCGTCAGCCTCAGCGGAGGACACACGGGGGCTGTGGGCAGGGGAGGGGCAGGGCAGCTCCTGTCACTACACACAGGCCCGCTCTGGAGCCCTGGGAGCTAGGCAGGCCGGCTTTACACCCCAAGGGCACTGAGGCACAGGCAAAGCTGTTTCCTGCTCGCTGCCACGGGAAGAAAGGGACCCCCGGAGAAGGCTGTCGGTACCATCACTGGCCCATCTGGGACGGTTTCTAGACGGCTTCTGCCACCCACGGCGCTTGGGAGGTAGAGGGGAGTGGCTCACAGTGTGGGAGGGGTGTGGGGAGGAGAGGAGGGCTCGCTGGGAAGCGGAGTGGACTCTGGTCTGCTGGACAGAGGTGCGTGAAGACTCAGACAGAGGCCAGTGAGGTGCAGGATGGCCCGGCTCAGACCAGGAGGACACCCAGCACCCACCTGGGTTGGACCCTCGCTTCGGAGTTTAGAACGAACTGCCCCCAACCCCACTCAAGGTCAGAGAGCTCTGGGACTAACAGCCAGACCTGCTCCCTGCCTTTCCGTGTGACCTGAGCAGCTGCGTCCCCTGCTCAGCCTTGCTCCCAGGCCTGACCCGCTCCCAGGCCTGACCCCTTCCCTGTTCACCCAGGGCCCTTCCCTCCCCACAGAACACACCCGCTTCAGCTGGGGCTTCTGTCTCTGGTTCACTGAGATTCTGATGTCTAGGGAAATCCTGGGCACGTGAGAGACAAGACGTGTTTGTCGAGCGAAGCCCTGAACAGAGGCAGGGCTGTAAATGAGGGTGAGCAGGGCACGGCTCAGGGAGCGGAGCTAACCCCCCGCGGCCCCATGGCTACCGCTGCAGACGGCGGGGTGAGAGCACCTTGTTCTCTGGGGCACAGTCTCAAGTGCAGGTGACTTTGCTTTGCTTTACCTCTAAATCAGGACAGAAGAATATTTGGGGGTGGGTGGGTGTTCCCAGTATGTGATGCCTCTGGTCCTAGAAAATCTCTCTCTTCACAGGCAACACCCAAGAGCCCAGTGGGGCCGGGTGATGACATGTCCCATAGATCACATGCTGCCATGTGCAAGGACGTGGATTCAAGCCCCTGGCCCCCCACTCATGTGGGGGAGGCCTCAGGAGCAGCGAACAGTGCTGCAGGCCTCTCTATTATTTTTGATGTTTTAAAATTAATTAATTAATTAATTGTTGGCTAGAGACAGAGATAAATGGAGAGGGGAGAGGAGATAGAGAGGGAGAGAGACAGAGAGACACCTGCAGCCCTGCTTCACCACTTGTGAATCTTTGCCCCTGCAGGTGGAGACCAGGGCCTTGAACCAGGATCCTTGAGTTCTGTGATGTGTGCGCTTAACCGGGTGCGCCACCACCTGGCCCCGGTTTCTCTCCTCTATGCCTCTCTTTTCCTCTCTCCCCCCTTCTCTCTTTCTGTCGTTCACTGTATTGATGACAAATCAATAGGGATGAAGTGGCTGCCAGGAACAGAAGCTGTGCAGGCTCTGAGCCCAGAGACAACCCCGGGTGGGTGGGGAGGTGTCTGCTAGGTGTGGAGAACAGGCACTGAGGCTGAGGTGGAGCTCACCCCGGAGAGCAGGAGAGCTGAGGAAGCACTGGCCTTGCGCAGACAGTCTTGCTGGTGAGGGCATGGGGAAGGGATGCTGCTGTGTGCACTGCTCTGCTCTGTGTGTGTGTGTGTGTGTACACTGCTATGTGTGTGTGCACTGCTGTGTGTGTGTGCACTGCTGTGTGTGTGCACTGTTGTGTGTGTGTGCACTGCTGTGTGTGTGCACTGCTGTGTGTGCGCACTGCTGTGTGTGTGCACTGCAGTGTGTGTGTGTGCACTGCTGTGTGTGCGCACTGCTGTGTGTGCACTGCTGTGTGTGCACTGCTGTGTGTGCGCACTGCTGTGTGTGTGTGCACTGCTGTGTGTGCGCACTGCTGTGTGTGTGCACTGCTGTGTGTGCACTGCTGTGTGTGTGTGCACTGCTGTGTGTGTGCACTGCTGTGTGTGTGCACTGTTGTGTGTGTGTGCACTGCTGTGTGTGTGCACTGCTGTGTGTGTGTGCACTGCTGTGTGTGCGCACTGCTGTGTGTGCGCACTGCTGTGTTTGTGTGTGCGCACTACTGTGTGTGTATGTGTGCACTGCTGTGTGTGTGTGCACTGCTGTGTGTGTGCGCTGCTGTGTGTGTGTGCACTGCTGTGTGTGTGCGCTGCTGTGTGTCCGCGCTGCTGTGTGTGCGCACTGCTGTGTGTGTGTACACTGCTGTATGTGCACTGCTGTGTGTGTGCACTGCTGTGTGTGTGCTCTGCTGTGCGTGTGTACACTGCTGTGTGTGCGCACTGCTGTGTGTGTGCACTGCTGTGTGTGCTCTGCTGTGCATGTGTGCACTGCTGTGTGTGTGCACTGCTGTGTGTGTGCACTGCTGTGTGTGTGCACTGCTGTGTATGTGCACTGCTGTATGTGCGCACTGCTGTGTGTGTGCGCACTGCTGTGTGTGTGCACTGCTGTGTGTGTGCACTGCTGTGTGTGCACACTGCTGTGTGTGTGTGCACTGCTGTGTGTGTGCACTGCTGTGTGTGTGCACTGCTGTGTGTGTGTGCACTGCTGTGTGTGTGAACAAGGGTCCCAGCCCTGGGGAAACGGCATAAAGGTGTCTCAGAAAATTAAATAAACACCTGCCATATGATCCAGTCGCCTGTCTCACGGGTATCTATCCAAAGAAGACAAAGGCAGGGGAGATAGCACAAATGGTTGTTTAGACACTCTCATGCCTGAGACTCCGAAGTCCCCAGGTTCAATCCCCCTCACCACCATAAGCCAGAGATGAGCAGTGCTCTGGTAAAAACAAAACAAAAGATACATTTTGTTTGGGGTGGGTAGTGGTTGAGTGCACATTACAATGAGCAAGGACCTGGGTTCAAGTCCCCGGACCCACCTGCAAGGGGAAAGATTTGCGAATGGTGAGGTAGGGCTATAGCTCTCTCTATCTCCCCTCCTCTATCACCCCTTCTTTATCCATTTATTTGACTCTCTATTCAATAATAGTAAATAGAGAAGACAAATCACATGTGGCCAGAGGGAGAGGAAGAGAGAGAGGGAGAGGGAAAGAGAGAGGGAGAGGCAGAGGGATAGGAGAGGGAGGGGGAGGCAGAGAGACAGGGAGAAAGAGAGAGGCAGAGGGAGAGGAGAGGGATGGGGAGGGAGAAAGAGAGAGAGAGGGAGGGAGAGAGAGAGGGAGAGAGAGAAAGAGGGAGAGGGAGGGGGAGAGGGAGAGGGAGAGGGAGGGGAGGGGGAGGGGGAGAGGGAGGGGGAGAGGGAGGGGGAGAGGGAGGGAGGGAGGGAGGGAGGGAGGGAGGGAGAGAGAGCGCTCATGTGCTCACTGCAGAGCTGTTCATAGCAGCCAAGGTTTGGAAGGGACCCGAGTGTCCAGGACGGAGGAGGGCCAGACAGAGCGCCGGGGCCAGCCAAGCACACACACAGGGAGTCATGCCTGAGCTCTGGGGATGCAGTAGCCTTCTTCTGCTGCAGCAGAGGGGCTGGGGGAGGGGCACGCTAAGTGGAATAACCCAGGAGGGGAGGACGAGTACCAGAGGACCTCACTCCCGTGTGGGCTCCAGAGAGTGGGGGGACAGGCAGGTCACGGGGGATCGAGCCCTCAGGCCTTGGCCCTAGAACCGAGGCGCTCAAGGGGGCTGGGGAGGGGTCTGCGGACCTCGCTGTCCTGAGAGCAGAGTGCTGTGGTAACCAACTCTGGGGTAGCTGTGAACATACTGCCTTGCAAACTGTTACCTCAATGAACACTAAGTATCTGGGGAGAAAAAAGAAAGGAAAGGAAAGGAAAGGAAAGGAAAGGAAAGGAAAGGAAAGGGAAGTGGCCTTGCTTCCTTGGGCAGGACTGTGCAACTCTGGGAGCCGGGGAGCTTGGGGACCAGGGGCCAGCAGGGGTTCAAGGAGGGTGCAGTGGCCCCGTGCGTGCACTAAGCAGCAGAGGCTCAGTCTCCCCTGGGAGGGGTCACGCCCCAAGGTCCTGGGTGACTCTGGAGTGACACAGAGGCCCGGCTGTGAGTGGCAGTCCCCTGTGGCCCTGGAGCAGCCCCAGGCCCCCCGACTCGCAGAAGTGGACAGAGAGATGGCCAGAGAGGAGACGGGTGGGTTATGGGGACGAGAGGAGCCACCTGGAGGGAGGGACCTTATGGGCCAGCTGAGCTGTGGCTGGAGTCCAGCCTACAGTGATTGTAGGATCCCACCAGCTGGGAGGAGGGGCCCACGTGGTAACTTGGATTTCCGTGTGATGTTAACCACCTGGCTTCTCTACCTGAGCAGTTTCTGGTCACAAGATGGTGAGGAAACATGGGGGTGGGGGAGACACACGGATCGGGCCTGCCGGCTCTGCTGACTAGTGTGGAACCAGGACACGGGCAAGCTGTCATCTTTTTCCTGCCACTGCTGCATAGGTTCTGGACTGGGAGATCTCCAGGTGCTCGTCTCTTGCCCTGCCCCAGCCCCCTCTCCGTTTACTCGCTTTTCCTGCACTACTTCATTTACCCAGTATAAGAACTTGGGGGTGGGGCTGGGAGTATGGATTAACCTGTCAATGCCCATGGTCAGCAGGGCAGCAATTAAGAAGCCAGAGATTCCACCTTCTGCATCCCACAATGACCCTGGGTCCATGCTCCCAGAGGGATAAAGAATAGGAAAGCTATCAGGGGAGGGGATGGGATACAGAGCTCTGGTGCTGGGAATTATGTGGAATTGTACCCCTCTTATCCTATGGCCTTATTAATATTTCCATTTTATTACACGTCCCCTCATTTTGAGAGGAGGCAATGAAGGGTGTGTGACTTGGTCACAAGCGTACTTGCTGAGGGGCTGTGAACAGAGGACTCTCCAGTCTCTGCACTCATCTGGGGCCTGGGGGCACACTGCCCCTCTGCTCAGGACTGGCTGGACGTTAGCCCTCAAAGTCCCAGGTCTTCAGAGACCCCTCAGTCCTGGGCAGCATGGATGGCTGGCATAACCCAGCGCGGGAGAGAGGCCTGCACCCTCCTCGCCACAGAGCAGAAGGTGGGCTGGGGGAGGACCCACCAGCAGCCCCTGCTGCTTCTGGGCCAAAGGTCTGTCTACAGGTTACCTCCCAGAGCCCACGGCTCTGCAGGCTGTGACACGGGTGGCCTGCTTTTTCCTCCTGCGGCTACCAGCCAAGAGCTAGCCAAGTGCCCACCTCAGAGGGCTTCTGGGGTTCAGGATTCCAGACTTCCTCGTGCACCCAGCCTGAGCCGCATCTGTGCCCCCCGCCTGGAGTCTGCCTGGACACACAAGGTGGGAGTTCCAGGAGTGGCAGCCGGTGCCGTTGCTGCCCTGGGGAGAGACGCAAAGGCAGCAAGACCAGGGGGGGAAGGGACACCTGCAACCGCGAGTTCACAGAGGCGCGAGTTACAGCTGTCTGCGTATGAAGTCAACCTGAACATCCACCTTCAGGGGACCAGACAGAGCGGTCACAGGACACACACCGGGGGGGACAGGCGGCACTGTGTGGGTTGGAGCAGCGGATGGAACTGGGCAGGGACGTGAGAGCCCGCTGCTGGGTGCCTGAGGCACAGGAGACTGAAACACACTTCCAACATGACGGCACGCTCACCAGACTGCTCTCGGATTCTGCACGCACGCTGGCGGTTAAGGGAGGAAATGGGGTGGGGGGCTGGGGTGATGGGGCAGAGGAGGGGTGTGGAGGGCTCCAGTGGGTGCGATGCCACAGGAAGTCTGGTGGCGGGTGTGAGGAGTTATCACACCTACTATGTGTGTGTAGATGAAAAGACAGGTGTGAGACTATGGATGTCTCATAGTGCTTAGTGACAAAAAGTTGGATCTGGAAAAAAAAAGAACAAGTTGAAATAAAAAGTAATGTCAGGGGCTGGGAAGTGGCTTAGCAGGTGGGACACACACCTTCCCAGGCATGAGGTCCCAGGCTCAGTCCCCAGCACCTATGGGCCACCAAGGACAGCACCCAGTGATACCATGGGTGGTGGAGTGGTGATTTGGTGTCTCTCTCCCTCCCTTTCTCCCTAAAAACAGTCAAAACTAGGGTAGGGATGGACTATGCACGTAGCCTTGGGTTCCTTGCTCAGGGCTGCCTTAGAACAAGAGGAGCTACAGGGGGCCGGGTGATAGTGCAGCGGGTTGAGCGCACATGGCACGAAGCGCAAGGACCGGCGTAAGGATTCTGGTTCGAGCCCCCAGCTTCCCACCTGCAGGGGGGTCGCCTCATAAGCGGTGAAGCAGGTCTGCAGGTGTCTGTCTTTCTCTCCCCCCTCTGTCTTCCTGTCCTCCCTTGATTTCTCTCTGTCCTACCCAGCAACAGTGACAGCAATAACAACAACAATAATAACTACAATAATGAACAGCAAGGGCAACAAAGGGAAAGAGCAGCTCAAATGGGAGCGGAGGGCCTGGCCAGAACTGGGAGATGGGTAAAGATAACCGGCCGTCATTCCCAACGGGAGAGGGAGCAGACACAGCTGCTCTCTGAAGACTCAGCAGGGAATGAGGGAAACGGGGCACCATTCTGAGAGCTGGTGGGTGAGAGGGTGATGGAGGATGTGACCTCATCTACTGGGGACCCTGGGGACTTACTCCCAGCAGGGGCCATCTTGGGGGTGTAGTGGCTGGGTGATGCTGGGAACCTCCCTCCCTCCCCATCTCACGGAGCCACTGTAGGGATGTGCCTGGGGATCTGTCTGCTGCCTGGCCTTGGAGGGTGGGCCACCCCATCTAGGTTCTGGGCTGACAGTCAACACAGAACAGCTCCAGCAAAGGGCCACCTGCACTTTCTTAATGGTGACATCAGGCCAGGACACACCTTTGTTCATCCCGTGCTTCCTGGGAGTACTGCCCTGCCCCACCCAGCACCCAGCACCCAGCACCCAGCACCCAGCACCCAGCACCCAGCTTCTGGCACCAGACTTTTAATACATTTTATTTCCACCCTAGGGGTCAACTTAACCCACTTCAACACTCAGATGCACTAAAAACATCTGTGAACCTGGAGGTCATCTCACCAACCCTCTCCCCACCATCCCTCCCTCTATTATCTACTTACCTGCTATCTATCTATCTATCTATCTATCTATCTATCTATCTATCTATCTATCTGTCATCTATCTGTCATCTATCTTCCTATCGATCTGTCATCTATTATCTACCTCTCTGCTATCCAGCCATCATTATCATTACTATTATCTATCTGTCATCTATCTATCTCTCCCTCCATTCATTGATTCATTGATCCACCATGTATGCATCCATCCGTCTATTTATGTTTTTTTTTTTTTTTGCCTCCAGGATTATCTCTGGGGCTTGGTGCTGGCACTACAAATCCACTGCTCCTGGCGGTCACCCCCCCCCCCCCATTTTATTGGATAGGATAGAGAGAAATTGAGAGAGGGGGGAAGGCAGTGAGGGAGAGAGAAAGACAGACACCTGCAGACCTGCTTCACTGCTTGTAAAGTGACCCCTCTGCAGGTGGGGAGCCGGGGGCTCGAACCCAGGCCTTTGCGCTTAGTGCTATGTGTGTTTAACCCATTGCACCACCCTCTATTTATCTACCTGTCCACGCATCATTACCCACTTACCTACCTGCTGCCTACCCACCCACCCATCCATCCTTATTTACCTCCTTACCTATCTATCTATCTATCTATCTATCTATCTATCTATTCATTCATAATCCATCCACCTATGACCTGTCCATCTACCTGCCCATCCTATCTATCATCTATCTATCTATCTATCTATCTATCCATTCATAATCCATCCACCTATGACCTGTCCATCTACCTGCCCATCCTATCTATCATCTATCTATCTATCTATCTATCTATCTATCTATCTATTTATCTATCCATTCATAATCCATCCACCTATGACCTGTCCGTCTACCTGCCCATCCTATCTATCATCTATCTATCTATCTATCTATCTATCTATCTATCTATCTATTTATGTATCCATTCATAATCCATCCACTTATGACCTGTCCGTCTACCTGCCCATCCTATCTATCATCTATCTATCTATCTATCTATCTATCTATCTATTTATCTATCCATTCATAATCCATCCACTTATGACCTGTCCGTCTACCTGCCCATCCTATCTATCATCTATCTATCTATCTATCTATCTATCTATCTATCTATCTATCTATCCATTCATAATCCATCCACCTATGACCTGTCCGTCTACCTGCCCATCCTATCTATCATCTATCTATCTATCTATCTATCTATCTATCTATCTATCTATTTATCTATCCATTCATAATCCATCCACCTATGACCTGTCCATCTACCTGCCCATCCTATCTATCATCTATCTATCTATCTATCTATCTATCTATCTATCTATCTATTTATCTATCCATTCATAATCCATCCACCTATGACCTGTCCGTCTACCTGCCCATCCTATCTATCATCTATCTATCTATCTATCTATCTATCTATTTATCTATCCATTCATAATCCATCCACCTATGACCTGTCCATCTACCTGCCCATCCTATCTATCATCTATCTATCTATCTATCTATCTATCCATTCTTTTATCCACCTGCCTGCCTGCTAGCTATCAGCCCATCATCCACCATCTCTCCCTCTCTTCCTGCCACTATTTCCCCATTTGTGTGTCCCCCAGCTCCCTCACCTCCTCTCTCTCTGATCTGTCAGGTCCTCCTGCTCAGAGGGTCCCTGCAAACCCTCTGGGGACCTGATTTCAGACACAGGACACAAGCTCTCCTTGCCCTGGGTCACTGTCCCTGTACAGAGAAGCAGCCTTCCTTCCCTCTGGCTGGCTGGGCACCCCCCTCACTCAGGTCCTGAGCATGCCCCCCCCCCCATCTGGCCTCCACTACTGCTGGGTGCTTTTCTGTGGTCTGCACACAGGTCAGTCCTCAGGAGGCCCAGGGCAGCCTCCCCAAAATGCTCTGACAGGGTGCCACCCCTCCCCGCAGACACAGCCCCCACAACGAAGTGGCAGTGTGTCTGCTCAGCATCTGAGCTAAGTGGATATCTGGGAGGGGGAGCAGTGGGACGTGATCCTCAGCTGCTAACCTGCAGACACTCTGTGCCTCCCCCCACCCCAGCTGCAGAGAGCAGTCCCCGGGTGTTGGGACCATGTGTAAGCCTGATGGAGCTTAGGGAGAACCACCCCGTCCCTGGATGGAGGTCTGAGAAGATAGCCTCTTGGTGAGTCTCTCTCAACCGAGGTGAGCATAAGGGGGGAAACTCAGACTTGGTTCTTTCCTTCTTGACTCTCAGGCCCACAGAAACCCCAGTACTTCCCTCCATTAACTGCAGGCCACATGGCCACAGATTCACTTATTCAAAGTCACCTTCTGATCACAGAAGAACACACCTCATCACACACTTCATCACACACCTCAGAGCCCAGACAAGAGAAATTCCAAACTATACGGCCTTTTGATATCCATCTTCTCTCTGTCTCACCCTACGGGTTTAACCCCTGTGCTTCTCTCAGATACCTTTGGATCATTAAGTTGCTTGTGTCATGGAGAATAACTGTCTTGTATCTCATCAATTCCTGTCATACCAGCCCCCTACCTTGGGGGCATGCCGACCGTTAAGAAACCTGTAATTTCTGACATATTTCAGTAATTTTCCCTTCGTTTGTTTTTCTATTTAACTCATGTCCCCCTTGCTAATAAACGAGTTCCGAGTTCTGAGTTCTGAGTTCGGAGTCTGAGTCCCGAGTTCCGAGTCCCGAGTCCCGAGTCCCGAGTCCCGAGTTCTGAGTTACACGCTGAGGAGCTCCCCGGTGTCTTTTACTTCATGTTACCCATCATGAGCGAGAAAGAACCAGCCCGTTACCTTTCCCCTGGAGACCACCCCGCCAGAGACCCCAAAGCCCGGGGAGCAGCACAAGCATGACTGAGCCCTCCAGTGCCACTGTGCGATCGATACTCCCTGTCCCTGGGCCACCGGGCCTCCCCCTCCAGCCCTCTGTTCTCCCTCCCAGACACACCTCCTGTCTCCCGGGGCCCTGTCCACAACCCTGGCCACCCTCTAGGATCACGATCAGCGCACGGCTGCTCCAATTCTGCCAGATGAACGTTCCGGGAGACCCGCACACACCTTGATTTAGGAAGCTCTGGGTCTGCGTGACTTGGGGTGAGGAGGCCGCAGGTGTAGTTAAGGGCCTGGCCGTGCTGGCAGCGGAGTGACACCATTCCCTGGGACTCCTGCTCCGTGAGAACACAGGCACGCCACCTCCCCACCCACTGCGCCCCAGAGCACAGCCCCCTCCCTGCAGACGTGTCCAAGACAAGGTCACCCAGCAGAGCACATGCTTTGCCGTGTGTAGGGACCTGGGTTCGAGCCTGTGGCTCGGTGGAGTGGTTCTGTGGTGCCTCTCCTCTCCCTCTTCCTCCTCCCTTCTGTGTCTAAAATAAACTAAAAAACAAGGTACAATGGGACCATGTAGGCTCCATGGTGACTTTTCTGTTGAGTGATGGGGAGGCAGGAGAGGCGGGGAGGCCGGGGTGAGGGCGGGTGGCAGGCTGCCATGCTTGTCCCGACAGCATCCCGGGTTCTGGGCCTCTGGGCCCCAGCATGAAGACAGTTGGTGACAGTCCTGCCGTGAGGGAAAGAAGGCAAAGGCACCATTGGCATCCGGAGACCCAGAAGACGGTTCCCACAGCGACTAGAGCTCAGCTCTCGGGTGAATATAAAATTAACTTGATGCGAAACGTGCTGTTCAATTTACGCCTTAATATAATCGCAGCAGTCAGCGTTGCTGCCAGGATGCTTGCTCTGAACTGTTTTGAATAATTAACGAGAAGTTGGTGGGAACGCCGTGTGCAAAGACCCCCATTCTCTGCACACCACAGGGAAAGCGGTCCTTCTCCCACCGAGATGGCCATGCAGATCTGGGATGTCCCTGACAGCGGGGAGGGTGTCTGCAGTGAGGACACTGGAGGCCACTTCTGGGAGGTTCCAGAGGCCAGCCTGCCAGCAGTCTCAGCCTCAATGTTGCCTCCGCCTCCTCCTGCAGGAAGCCTTCCAGAACTTTCCCTCCTGGCTCCTCTCCCCAGCACACGCTTTTAATGCCCTGGGTAGACCAGACCTGTTTCTCTGTTCTCTAGAAGGCAAGGAGGATTCCACCCCCCAGGCTCATGGACCCCACGGGGGACCACACTGTCCTAGGCTAGAGACCAGGGTGTTTCTGTGCAGGCCATGGGCTCCAGACCCCAGGGAAGCCCTGTGTCCACCTGTGCCCCTGCCCTTGTCTGTCTGTCTGGAACCCAGAGCTCCCTCTATGGCATATGGGCTGCTGGGTCACGGAGGGACAGTACTGGCAATTTCAATTCAGGGAGGTTCCTCATGACCCCCCAGCTACTCCCTTTGGATGCCACTGGAGTGTTCTGTCCCTCAGGTAAGTTGACAGGGGACTCTCCAGCCCCTGGACCTGGAGGCCCAGCCTAGGGCAGGGGAGAGCTACTGCCCTCTGCAGTGCCATCTTCAGACAGGATGGCTCTGCCTCCCAGCCACCAGGAACACCCCCAGGTCTGTCTGCTCCCGGGCAGGGTTTCAGCACACTGCTCAGATACCACTTTGCAATGGTGGCCTGGCTCGGCACAGCAGGCCTACTGCGGGCACAGTTCAATGTCAAGGGGACAGTCAGCCCACCCGCCGGTTTGAATGGACTAGGGACCTGGGGGCCGGCCAGTGCTCAGCTTGCCTGGCCTCTCCAGCCTGGCCTCTTCTGGAAGTGCCCATGTCAATGGGACCTGCCGGCCTCAGAGCCCATCTCACCTGGTGGTCTGAGTCCTCCTGCTGTCACGTGCTCCCCTGGTGGTCTGAGTCCCCCAGTGTCACGTGCTCCCCTTAGTGGCTTGAGTCCTCCGGTGTCACATGCTCCCCCTAGTAGCTTGAATCCTCTGGTGTCACATGCTCCCCCTAGTGGCTTGAGTCCTCTGGTGTCACGTGCTCCCCCTGGTGACCTGAGTCCTCCAGTGTCACATGCTCCCCCTAGTGGCCTGAGTCCTCCGGTGTCACGTGCTTCCCGGTTGGTCTGAGTCCTCCATGTCACGTGCTCCCCCTGGTGGCCTGAGTCCTCCGGAGTCACGTGCTCCCCCTGGTGGCCTGTGTCCTCTGTGTCACGTGCTTCCCCTGGTGGCCTGAGTTGTCCAGAGTCACGTGCTCCCCCTGGTGTTCTGAGTCCTCTGGTGTCATGTGCTCCCCCTGGTGGTCTGAGTCCTCCAGTGTCACGTGCTCCCCCTGGTGGTCTGAGTCCTCCAGTGTCATGTGCTCCCCCTGGTGGTCTGAGTCCTCCAGCGTCACGTGCTACCCCTGGTGGCCTGAGTCGTCCAGAGTCACGTGCTCCCCCTCGTGGCCTGAGTCCTCTGATGTTACGTGCTCCCCCTGGTGGCCTGAGTCCTCCAGTGTCACGTGCTCCCCCTGGTGGTCTGAGTCCTCCGGATTCATGTGTTCCCCCTGGTGGTCTGAGTCCTCCAGTGTCACGTGCTCCCCCTGGTGGTCTGAGTCCTCTGGTGTCACGTGCTCCCCCTGGTGGTCTGAGTCCTCCAGATTCACGTGCTCCCCCTGGTGGTCTGAGTCCTCTGGCGTCACGTGCTCCCCCTGGTGGCCTGAGTCGTCCAGCATCACGTGCTCCCCCTGGTGGCCTGAGTCCTCCAGTGTCACGTGCTCCCCCTGGTGGCCTGAGTCCTCGGCATCACGTGCTCGCCCTGGTGGCCTGAGTCCTCCAGTGTCACATGCTCCCCCTGGTGGTCTGAGTCCTCTGGTGTCACATGCTCCCCCTGGTGGTCTGAGTCCTCTGGTGTCACGTGCTCCCCCTGGTGGTCTGAGTCCTCTGGTGTCACGTGCTCCCCTTGCTGTCCTGAGTCCTCTGGTGTCACGTGCTCCCCCTGGTGGTCTGAGTCCTCCGGATTCACGTGCTCCCCCTGGTGGTCTGAGTCCTCCGGTGTCACGTGCTCCCCCTGGTGGCCTGAGTCCTCCAGTGTCATGTGCTCCCCCTGGTGGTCTGAGTCCTCTGGCGTCACGTGCTCCCCCTGGTGATCTGAGTCCTCTGGTGTCACGTGCTCCCCCTGGTGGTCTGAGTCCTCTGGTGTCACGTGCTCCCCCTGGTGGTCTGAGTCCTCTGGCGTCACGTGCTCCCACTGGTTGTCTGAGTCCTCAGCATCACATGCTCCCCCTGGTGGTCTGAGTCCTCTGGCATCACGTGCTCCCCCTGGTAGTCTGAGTCCTCCGGTGTCACGTGCTCCCCCTGGTGGTCTGAGTCCTCTGGTGTCACGTGCTCCCACTGGTGGTCTGAGTCCTCGGCATCACATGCTCCCCCTGGTGGTCTGAGTCCTCTGGCGTCACGTGCTCCCCCTGGTGGTCTGAGTCCTCTGGCGTCACGTGCTCCCCCTGGTAGTCTGAGTCCTCTGGTGTCACGTGCTCCCCCTGGTGGTCTGAGTCCTCTGGTGTCACGTGCTCCCACTGGTTGTCTGAGTCCTCGGCATCACATGCTCCCCCTGGTGGTCTGAGTCCTCTGGCGTCACGTGCTCCCCCTGGTGGTCTGAGTCCTCTGGCGTCACGTGCTCCCCCTGGTGGTCTGAGTCCTCGGCATCACATGCTCCCCCTGGTGGTCTGAGTCCTCTGGCATCACGTGCTCCCCCTGGTGGTCTGAGTCCTCGGCATCACATGCTCCCCCTGGTGGTCTGAGTCCTCTGGTGTCATGTGCTCCCCTTGCTGTCCTGAGTCCTCTGGTGTCACGTGCTCCCCCTGCTGTTCTGATTCCTTCAGCATCACGTGCTCCCCCTGGTGGCCGTTCAGGAAGCCATGCACAATTGGCCTGACGTCCCGTGGTCTAGCACAAGTGCTTTCCCCGGCCAGGGCGGGCTGCAGCTCCTATGCCCCACACTGAGCGTCAGTGTTCAGCCACAAGGGGAGACGCTGTCCAAGCAGCAACAGGGGCACAGGGAGCTGTGGGGCTGCCAAGGCCCTCTGACCCCCAAGCTACCGGGTGGGTGCTGGGTGGGCTGCTTTCTGCCCAGAGGAGCCTCAGGGCCTGGAGGGCGGGATTGTGTGGGAAGGACACTGATGGGAGCTAAAAGCCAGATGGCTTCAGAATTCTGTGAGGACTGAGGTCAGGAGAGAGGGCCGGGCCGGGCTGGGCTGGCGTCCGCTGGTGGACAGGAAAGCACTTGCTTCTCTCCCTGCTCTGATGGCTGCAGGGTACCCCCAAGTCCAGAAACTGCTATTCCAGAGTGACAGTGACACTGACAGTGACAGGTGGCTTCCTGGGCTCAGCTGATGGAGAAAGAGCTGTCACTGCCGGCATGTTCCTGGTCACACTGCAGCCTGGGCTGGGTATGCATGTTGCCCCGTGCTAGTGGGGAACTCCCACTGTTTCCAGACAAGGAGGCGGGCTGTCTGCCCATCCCTCTCGAAGTCAAAGCATCATTCAGACAAATTGAAGAGATGTACTTCTCCCTTCATGAGGCAGATGGACTCACCCCCAGACAGACGGACGGACATCCAGCCCAGGCCAGCCAGGTCCTGCTGGGGAGTCCCAGCCACGTGCATTCACCCCAGATGACATTGTGGAGGGCTTCTGTCTCTCCAGGTCTGCTCTGGGCTGTGGGACAGTGTCAGATACAGTTCTGGGAGCTGGTTGAGTTGGGCAGCCCTGCCCAGTCCACCCTTCCTGGGACACGGTGTGAGGGCTCTTCCCTGCGGTCAAGCTGGTGGAAACCAGAGCTTGGCTGTGCTGGGAGCACTCATGATGCCTCCCCTTTCATGCCCAGGGGTGTTTAGGGGTTACGTGTCTCCAGGGTCTGCTCTGCAGTCCAGCCCTGGACAGAGTCTTGGCCCCCCAGCAGAGGGCTCAGGGGTAGGGACAGAGGGCTGTGTGCTCTTGGGAGGGTGGAATAAACACTCCCCCATCTCCGATCCTGCAGGACTTCAGTGAGTGGCCTTCCCCTGCTGAGGTCCCTCAAATGACTCACAGGGGGCAGGCCTCGATGGGGACGTGGATGGCAGAGTCTGCAGGGTGAAGAGGGGAACGTGGAAGCTTCTGGAGCTGTCTAGGGTGAGAGTGGGCTGTGGATTTGCAGCAGCTGAGGAGGTGCAGGTGGGGTGGGCCTGCCTGCCTGCATGGGGCGGCACAGAGTGGGGCCAACAGCAGGGCCCGGCCGTGTCCAAGGAGCCGAGTCGCCCACCTGCCCATGTGCCAGCCCAGCTTGCTTGCAAACACACAGAAACTCCGACCACCTGGGGATGGACACCCGACTCCCTGCCCCCTCCCCGCCCGACTCCCTTGGGTCCCTCGTGGGGAGTCACACACACGCAAGGGTCTGCTTGGCCAGTCCCCCCAGCCCCCAACAGTCATGGGGCTTGGAATTCATTTTTATACATGTACCAACGACTGTATTTTACTGGCAGCTGTAAACCATTAATCCCTCCAACAAAGGAAACAAAATTCCTGAGGTCTAGGTGGTGGCGTACCCATTTGAGTGCACATGTTATGATGCTCAAGGACTCAGCTCAAGGACCCCCACCATCTGCAGTAGGGCAGGTTTCACAAGTGGTGAAACAGGACTGCAGGTGTCTCTCTTCCTCTCTATCTCCCCCTACCCTCTCGAGTTTCCTCTGTTTCTATCCAATACATAAATAAACATACATATTTTGTTTAATTCCTATACTATTATCCAAAGAAGTAGATTCCCGAGTTCAATGGGCATCCTTAAAAATCTTCTCCCAGCATTCTTTCCCAGAGACCATAACAGCAAACCACACAACTCTTGCTGCACGGGAATGAACGGCTTCCGGTAGAGCAATTTCCCATAACCTGCCATTTTCTTTAGAAACAAGTGGGGGGAGTTGGGGGTGCTTGTTGGTATGCATGAGACCCCTTCTGTTTCATTGGTTTAGTCCCCCCTGCTTAACACTGTATTCTATTTACATAACCACTGTATTCTATCTACATAACCACTGTATTCTATTTACATAACCACTGTATTCTATTTACATAACCACTGTATTCTATTTAGATAACCACTGCATTCTATTTACATAACCACTGCATTCTATTTACATAACCACTGCATTCTATTTACATAACCACTGTATTCTATTTACATAACCACTGTATTCTATTTACATAACCACTGCATTCTATTTAGATAACCACTGTATTCTATTTACATAACCACTGTATTCTATTTACATAACCACTGCATTCTATTTACATAACCACTGTATTCTATTTAGATAACCACTGTATTCTATTTACATAACCACTGCAGGGCATTGGTTCATTCCCCACTGGTTCATGATATGTTTTTGCTCTGCCCCCTCTCCTTGTCACACTCTGATTTTCACCACTCACTTTTCTCTCCACCTTGTCTGCGTGGCATCCTGTTCCCACCCTACTGGGCTAGTATATTTATAAGGACAAGATTGTTTGTAGAGTTTAGTTTAGCTTAGCCTGGTATAGATTGCGCTGCGTCCTGCATGAATAAAGAGATACTGCGTACAACCCAGCCATGAGTCCCGGGTCATCTGTTACCCGCCCATGAAGCCAGCCTGGCGAAAACAACATAATGGCCCCAACGTCTGTCTCCCGTCAATGAAGCTCAGTCCGACAGGTGCTGGTGAGGGAAGAGGGTGATTCCTGTCTCTTTCACCCTTTGCACCATCTTCAGTCTAGGCAAACACTTTGGTCAGAGTCCAGTCAGCATATCACCTTCATCCTGCAAGTTTCTGCTGCCTCTTCACTTTAAGGTTATTTACTTAATTGGATATAGAGAGACACTGAGAAGAAAAGGGGAGAGAGAGAGAGAGAGAGAGAGAGAGACCTGCCCCCTGCCTTCCCCAGACAAGGACGGAGGAGAGGCTCCCTTGTCCCTTGTTGAATACAATGAAAATATGACTTTTTTTTTTAAACAGACGCTTTTCTTAAAATTGGGGATATATTTTTAATTTGAGGAGAGATTAACTAGATGCATTTCCTCTTGTAGCTGAATCTATCCCGAGGGTCCCAAGCAGTGAAAACAGTGAAACCCCACTACCTCACACGCTCTCCCTCTCCATCCCTTGGGCAGGGAGAAGCTTCTACTGGCCTCTGCTGGCTCTGGCCGCAGCACAGGAACAGATGGGAGGACCCTGGCTGGTCTGGCTGGTGGGTTTGCAGACTGAAGACACGCCCCCCCCCCCCCGTGTCCCAGGCAGTGCCTCGGTTTAAAGAAAGTGTGTTTGTGGGGGGCTCCGTGGTGCAGGGATAAGACGTCACAAACAGTGAAGCAGGTCTACAGGCATCCTCTTTCTTCCTCTCCCCATTTCTCTTTGTCAAATAAAATTAAAAAAAAACAACAACGAAAAAACTGGTCTCTGGGAACAGTGGATTCCCAGGGCTGGTACTGAGCCTCAAAGTTAGGGGCACACGGGGCCGTGGGCAGTAACTGCTCACTGCAGGGCCCTCGTCCAAGGGAGACAGCAGACATGGGGTGCCTCTCTGGAACGCTCTCCTTCTGTCAACAAACACAGATGGGTGATGGAACCCACAACTCAAGACTCCGCAGCAAGCTTTGCAGCTCACACAGAGTCCTGAGGCCAGACCTGAGCCAGAGCGGAGAGGTGAGCAGACAGATAAGTGCCTCTAACTCAACACTCACCGCTCCACCCTCCTGTCTCTCTCTGTCTCTCTCTCTCTCTCTCTCCACCAGGGTTAACTCTGGGGCTCAGCATCTGCAAGGCTTCACCATTCCTGGCAATCTCTTTCTCCATTTCTCTCTTTTTGATAGCGCATGAAAGAGACAGAGAGGTCAGACACCTGTATCATCGCTCCTCTGCTCATGAAGCTTCCCACTGGGGACTTGAACCTGGGTCCTCACACATGATAATGTGTGTGCTCTACCAGGTGAGCCACCCCCTGTCCTCTGCATCTCTCTTTTAATGCCAGGAGCAGGTGGTGGTGGCACCTTTCGTGCCCCCAAGAGAGCGTCAAAGCTACAGTGTGCTAGGCTGGGCGGCCTGGTCATAGGATTCTGCATCAAAAGTAGCTCCGTGCTGGAGACGGAGGAGTCTCTGGTAAAGCAGTCGTTCTGGGTAGTTCCAAACACAATCACAGATCAGAGCTATGATACTGCTTATCTGTGGTACTGTTGGCTCAGTGCTCTTCTCTCAACTTGCTCAGGCCTGACATGCTCCCGCTCTCACCACTCCCCAAGCTCGGAGGCCGGTACTATCCTGAGTCTGACAAGCTATGTACACTTCTGCTCATATCTTTTTAAAAAACCTTAATTATTCAATAACTATTTTTTTTCTTTCAGTGCTGAGGCTTTACGACTCCAGTAAACTCTTTTAAGTAAAGTGTTGGGAATATTCATTCTGCCTGTAACTTGTCAGAGCCAAAGAACAAAGAAGGTGGGGCCATGTAGGCGTGGCGAGCAGAGGCCATTTTAGTGAAAGAGCTCGAGGTCTGAACATTATTTAAGACCTGACTGGCGTTCTTTCCACCCTACGATCCCTACTCCCATCAGCTCTATTCCTAATTTTTAGTTTCCTGTTTATTAAGCAGTTTGTCCTGCTTTATATCTTACCACCTTTCAGCCACCAAGTCACAGATGCTACCATGACACCATTCCTGGGCAGACGACCTCACCCGTGTGTCCTGGAACCTCCCCTCCCCAGAGCCCTGACCCACTAGGGAAAGACGGAGACAGGCTGCCAACACCCATTTGCCAACACCCATGTCCAATGGAGAAGCGATTACGGAAGACAGAACTCCCACCTTCTGCACCTCAAGAAGAATTCTGGTTCATTCTCCCAGAGGGGGAGAAATGCTAGGGGAAGATGACCAGAGGGCTCTGAACTCCAGTTCCATCAAGACCCCAAGAATAAGAGAGAGAAGAGGAAAAAGAGAAGGGCATTTGGAAGCAGCAATAGGTGCAGGTGTCACTTAGAAAGGAAAGGAAGGCGAAACATAGGAAAAAAATGGGCATATGTATATATATATATATATATATAACTACAGTTAGATAGTTACAGAAACATCTGTGACCTTGGGAGCACCACTGCAGTTTCCAGTGGAGGGAATGGGGATACAGAGCTCTGGGGGTGGGAACACTGTGGAATTATACCCCTGTTATCTTATGATTTTGTAAATAAATAAACCATTAATAATAATAATAATAATAATAAGTAAAGAGCTGACTTGCAGAAGCAGCTCTCTTTTGAGATCTGCTCTCCTGGGATGCACATACGCTTGGAAACAGATGGCTGGAGAACAGACTTGGGACAGAAACCAAGTCAGGGTGCAAGGGTGACTATTAGGCCTTCTCTTTCCTGCTGTCAGTGTAACGTAGCTTTCTTTATTGGCCCTAAGGCTACGTGCCATCCAGAACCTAATAACACCTCTGTCATAACTATCTAGATGGTTGCTTTTGTTTTGTCAATAGTAAAGCTGATTGTGTGTGTGTGTGTGTGTGAGTGTGTGTGGAGTCATAGGTTCAATCCCCCGCACCACCACAAGCCAGAGCTGATCAGTGCTCTGGTTAAAAAGAGAGAGAGAGAGAGAGAGAGAGAGAGAGAGAGAGAGAGAGGTGTGGGGGTAGATAGCATAATGGTTATGCAAACAGATTGTCATGTTTGAGGCTCTGGAGTCACAGGTTCAATCCCCCGCACCACCATAAACCATAAACCAGAGCTGATCAGTGCTGTGGTTAAAAGAAAAAAAGAGAGAGAGAGAGACAGAGACAGAGAGACTACAGACAGTACTGACGATTTTTCCATTGCAGAGGGCCTGAGCTCAAACCTAGGCCATGTGCACTGTCTGTTCTGGTCACTGTAGCAGGACCCCGACACACTATCTGGAGGGGGACAAGGAAGACCCCCCATAGCCACCCAGGTGCTGCCTTCCTTTCCCTGTGCATGGCTCACCCCCCATGGCTGTGTGCTCTTGGCTGGAGGGGAAGTGGCCCAGAAGAGGCTTCCTTATAAACTAAGGCAGGCCCCAGCGGGGAGTCAGAGGACCTCTGGGGTGCTGAGAGCCCCTGTTGACCACCCAGGGTGAGGCAGCAGCCCTGACAGGGAGGGGCCTGCCTCTCAGTCTTTACTCTGTGCAGGGAGCCGGGCCACCACTAGAATATGGAGGGCTCCCTCAGACCCAGGGTGAAGGCACTGCACCTCAGCTCAGCCCACACGGGTGTCCAAGGACAGTCGTTACCAGAAAAAGTGTCGTGACTCGGAGCTCGGAGCTCGGAAGCAGCTGTCCTCTGTCTGGGGGTGGGGTGGTGATGGCAGTCCTGACAGCGCTTTCTCAGAACCTGTTCCCCTGGTCCCCAAAGCTTCCCCGACTGACTCCCCCATCTGGACTGCAGTGCTGTCACCTTGGATGACAAAGCACTTAATCAGCCTCAGCTGTCACAGGGCCACCCTCACCTTGGGGAAAGGCTCATTTTGCTGAATAACATCAAGCACCGGCTTTGTTCCCTGACCAAATAAAGAGGAAAACAAAGGCCCCAGAGGTGGGCCAGCAGTCAAGGAAGCGGGTTCTGCCTGGGCTTGGGGCAGGCGACTGGCGAACCAGGAGCTGCAGAGGAAGCAGGAAGTGGGAGCCAGCCTTCAGGGTGGGCTCAGCAACTGGTGTGAGGACGGCAGCCTTCCATTTACAGAGGGGGAGGGGAGGATGGACCAGACACCAGGCTCCCCCCCCCCCCCCCCCCCCGCATCGCCCTGATCATTCTGCTGGGGAAACAGCAGCTTCTCCTCCTCCTCCTCTTCCTCCTCCTTCTCCTCTTCCTCCACATCCTCCTCCTCCACCTCCTCCTCCACCTTCTCCTCCATCTCCTCCTTCTCCTCCATCTCCTTCTCCTTCCTCTTCTTCCCCTTCTTTTAATTAATAGTAAATCTATATTTATTCACTTTTATTTGTTGACAGAGGCAGAAAACTTGGGAGGAGGAGATAGAGAGGGATAGAAACACCTACCTGCAGTCCTGCTTCTCTGCTCCTGAAGTATGCCCCTGCAGGTGGGACTGGGGCTTGAACCCTAGCTTTTGCACATGGTACCATATTTGCTCTACTGGGTGCTCTAACCCTCACCCCCAGATCTATTGCATTGTCTTCCTTTCCTTTCCTTTCCTTTCCTTTCCTTTCCTTTCCTTTCCTTTCCTTTCCTTTCCTTTCCTTTCCTTTCCTTTCCTCTCCTCTCCTCTCCTCTCCTCTCCTCTCCTCTCCTCTCCTCTCCTCTCCTCTCCTCTCCTCTCCTCTCCTCTCCTCCCTTCCTCCCTTCCTTCCTTTCCTTTATTTCTTTCTATTTTAATGGATAGGGGAGAAATTGAGAGGGGAGATGGGGAAAGAGAGGGAGAAAGAGAGACAGACCCTGCAGACCTACTTCACCACTCATGAAGCTTCCCTCCTGCAGGTGGGGATGGGGGTTCGAACTCAGGTCTTTGCACATGGTGATGTGTATGCTTACCCAGGTGCACTGCAGCCTGGCCCCCCTGCTTCTTAAGAATGCTCACCTGACTCAGACTCCCCCCCCCCCAACCAAGAGCTCTGGGACCAGAGGTTGGAAAGCAAAGAAGTGATTCTGCTGGGGTGGGGGGAACTCCAGAGTTCCGAGAGCGAGTCTCCTGTGCTGGGGGAGTTGGGCTTCTGGAGGCCACAGCCTTAGGGAGAAGCCTGGCGAGAGCTCCCTTCTCCCCAGACGGGAACTGGAGTTGAGGGTCCTTGTCAGCTCAGCAGACTCTGCAGGTGGGGAGTGTCACTGCCCCACCCACCGATGTCCCCAGATGCCACCGCTCTCCCTCTGCATGGGGTGCAGACAGGACTCCTGAGAGCTCCCCTCCTGCACCCTGAGCCAGAGGCCGCCAGGAGCTCTGCTGTCCATTTCCTCTCGCCCTAGGACAAACCACCTCCTGCGGCCAGTCCTGGCCATTTCCAGGAGGCAGAGCTGCGTCTCACGGCTCACTCTCCGGCCCCCGGGCTCCAATCACAGAGGGTCCTCTTCCTGCTGTCACCCGCCCCATCTCCAGCAAGAGAGTCTCTGAGGCAGGAGAGATGGCCCTCCTGACTCTTTTAACCCTCATAGTCCAGAGGCTATGCTTGGCTGGTGAGTCACAGAGACCAGGGGTGGAAGAGACCTTCCTCAGCCCAGAGTCCCCCCCTCTGCTCTGAAGCCTGCAGGGGGGGAGGGACTACATGAGGAGGGCTGCAGGGGGAGGGTGCAGGTAGAGTGGGAGGCATGACTGCGGGCCCTCTGTCCTCAGCAGTCAGGTAGGCAGGTCTGTCTGTCCTGCCTTTGCCCCCAGGCCTGCTGTTTAGGATTTTCCCTTACTCAGGGACGCGGGGGTGGCGGAGCACAGGGGCATCTTCACTGAGGTCTAGCCAGCATGCAGAGGATGGGGTGGGGGCAGCCTGGCCACTGAGCACCGCCCTCCTTCAGCCGCTGGGATGGAAGCAGGTGCGGGGTGGGGTGGGGAAGGGAGCCACTGACACTGCAGGGGCCATTCGCTGCCCGCGGCCATCCCTGCAGGGTCACCGTGTGTGTGTGGGCACATCAGCCTGCTGCCCGGGGGGGCCGAATAGATGGAATTGGGGGCTCCCGTGTTCTGGAGAGGGCTTCCCTCTGAGGGCCCCCAAATGCACAGCATGGGAAATGGAGTCCGGTCTTGTGCACCAGCCACCCTGGCCAAGTAGCACATGAACAGCACAGACAGCACCAGGGGGAGCTCCAGGGGGGTGGAGCTGTGCTGTGGTGTCTCTTTCCATGAATTGACCTCTTCTCTATCTCAAAATAAACAAAGACAAGACAAGAAAAGAAAAATCACGTCCAAGGCTCCGTAGTACCATGTATGTGTAAGGTCCCAGGTTCATTCCCCATGTAGCAGGGAAAGACATCCATCTCGGGCTGAGGAGGGAGCTCAGCCTGTCAGAACACCCATTTGCCTGTGCCTGAGGCCCTAGAGGCTACAGGTTCAATACCTGACAGCACCTTATGCGAGAGAGTTGAGCCGTCCTCTGATTCCCCCTCCCCATCTCTCTTCCCTTCCCCCAAATCAATAATGGAATCTTTAAAAGAAAGATATCTGCTTTCTATCAATCCGGGGGATCACTGGACACATTATGTCCAGCCTGATCTTCCTCCAAAGTACAATAATGGAAAAAAAAAAAACCAACACAAAAATCAAACCAAAGAAACTTGAGAATCATGATTTCTCAGCAAAGAGAATGACCTTAGAACAAATCCTTGGTCAAGAAGCTTGTCTGGGGCTGGCTCTACAAAGGACTCTCCTGCCTGAGCCTCTGAGGTGCCAGGTTCAATTCCCAGCACCACCGTCAGCCAGAGCTCCGCGAGGCTCTGATAAAACAGATCAAAACAACAAACTATTGTATTTACTGTTGAATGGAAAACATTAATTCCCCAATAAAGAAATAAATTATTTATAAAAAAACAAAACAAAACAACAAGAAAGAAGCTTGCCTGGAGGGGCAGCAGGGCAGGGGTGGAGCAGAGGCAGGCGAGGGCAGAAAGCCTGGGATACAGGCTGCTGCCCTGCCTGGGGCCGGGCAGACTCTAACCTGTCCCAGAGCCCCTGCCTCCCATGTCAGCCTTGCTGGATGGCAGGTCAGTGATGTCGCCGGCTGGGAGCAGCTTCAGGAAGGGGGATCATGCGGGGCCCTGCCCTCCGGGTGCTGGTGGCACCTCCATTTCCCATGCATGTACATCTGCCCTCCCCAGGTGGGCGTTTGATGGGTGGTGTCACCTGCCAGGCCCAGTCCGCAGGCCTGCAAGCTCGTGAGGGGCCCGGCTCCCCGCCCCCTCCCTGGGATGCTTGGGCAGCAGGCCCCGGAGGCGGGTGTCCCTGGAGGCAGAGCCGCGGTGGCGTACGCCCGCCACTACCCATCTACGAGTTATGAAAAGAAAGCAATATGTGCCTGTTTCGGTGCCTGCCGTTTGCCTACCGATGGTGCAGTGTTCACCATTCCAGCCCTCTCGGCATTCACATCGGCCGTCTTTACAGGCCCCGTGCTCAATGCAGCGGGGGTGGCACACGCGCTGGTCACACGCCTGGCCTGTCCAGCCCTCCTCGCAGCGGCAGGCGCCCCCGATGCAGACGCCGTGCGTGCCACAGTCGACCGAGCACACTTCTGCAAGAGAGACAGCCGCGGCTCAGAGGTGCCCTGGCGTCGCCAGTAACCCCTCTGATGCCTCCCTGGTGGGCCCCCATCGCCAGGCCCCCACCTGTCTCCCCCCAGTGGGTCCCCCCATCACCAGGCCCCCAGCTGTCTCCCCTAGTGGGTTCCTATCACCAGGCCCCCAGTGTATCCCCCCAGCAGGTTGCCCCATCACCAGGCCCCCAGCTGCATCCCCCCAGCAGGTTGCCCCATCACCAGGCCCCCAGTATCTCCCCCCAGCAGGTCGCCCCATCACCAGGCCCCCAGCTGCATCCCCCCAGCAGGTCGCCCCATCACCAGGCCCCCAGCTGTCTCACTCCAGTGGGACCCCATCACCAGGCCCCCAGCTGTCTTACTGGAGTGGGACCCTGTCACCAGGCCCCCAGTGTCTCCCCCAACAAGTCCTTCCATCACCAGGCCCCCAGCTGCCTTACCCCAGTGGGACCCCATCACCAGGTCCCCAGCTGCCTAACCCCAGTGGGATCCCATCACCAGGCCCCCAGCTGTCTCCCCCCAGCAGGTCCCCCATCACCAGGCCCCCAGCTGCCTTACCCCAGTGGGATCCCATCACCAGGCCCCCAGCTGTCTCCCCCCAGCAGGTCCCCCATCACCAGGCCCCCAGCTGCCTTACCCCAGTGGGATCCCATCACCAGGCCCCCAGCTGTCTCCCCCCAGCAGGTCCCCCATCACCAGGCCCCCAGCTGCCTTACCCCAGTGGGACCCCATCAGCAGGCCCCCAGCTGCCTAACCCCAGTGGGATCCCATCACCAGGCCCCCAGCTGCCTAACCCCAGTGGGATCCCATCACCAGGCCCCCAGCTGTCTCCCCCTTAGCAAGTCCCCCATCACCAGGCCCCCAGCTGCCTTACCCCAGTGGGATCCCATCACCAGGCCCCCAGCTGTCTTCCCCTAGCAGGTCCCCCATCACCAGGCCCCCAGTTGTCTCCCCCTTAGCAGGTCCTTCCATCACCAGGCCCCAGCTGTCTCTTCCCCAGTGGGCCCCCCATCACCAGGCCCCCAGCTGTCTCCTCTGCCAGTCCCCCATCACCAGGCCCTCTGCTGCCTCCCCCAGCAGGTCCCCCATCTCCAGGCCCGGCTGGCCATTCAGGAGGTCTGTCCAGAGTGGAAGCCCCGTGCTGTGTCCTGGGCTGCCCAAGGCACCCACGATGTCTTGGTGGGGGGGGGGGGAGGCTGTTGGGGGAGCAGACTCTCAGGCCTGTGGGGGACTACCTGCATGAGAGGTCCTATGGTGGGGCTCAGAGCTCCGCTCTCACAGACCCCCAAGACTCCCAAGGGCTTGGGGTGCTGGGGCAGCTTCAGAAGCCTAGGGCTAGGGAGTCAGGGCTGCCCCTAGAGATGCCCAGAAAGGCCTGTCTAGGAGGACAGAGCCCTGGGAATGGCTGACAGCAGAGACCCCTGATCCCGTGCCTGGCAGCTGGGCTGTCCCCCTCTGATGGCCTGGACCAGCCAGGGGTGAGGAGCCCAGCCCCGTGAAGGCCTGGAGTAGCCCCGTCACCCAGCTGGGCTCCCGGGCACAACCAGAACGTGCAGGATTGGGGTGCGTCTGCACAGTGCTATCTGCTATGGCCGGGGGTTGGCACAGACATGTGGACACTCTGTGGCACTCACTCTTGGGCAGGCTTGGGCTGGACCCTCAGTGCCCTGCACCCCTATTTTGGGGGGCTGGGACTGGCTCCCACAGCATGGCAGTGCCCCCCCCTCCCATCACGGCTTCCCTCTGGGCCCTCCCGCTGCTCTCTGTTCCTTCCCTCCTGGGTGTGGGGCATGTCTCCCCCCCCTCCTCCCCCCTCCTCCCCCCTCCCTGCCTGCCTTGGTCTCTCGGGTGGGGGGGGGGCGAGTGACAGCCTCCAGCTTGGGCCTGGATGTCTAGAACCTTCCCAGCCTGGTGGGAGGTGGGCCAAAGGGGGTCAGGGGAGATCCCTGCTCTGAGCTACAGGGACAGAACTCTCCAGAACAGCTCTGGACTTCCCGCCTGGGTCCCTGGGGCTCTGGAGCCCACTGTCTGGCTTACAGGGTGGAGGCTTCCTTCTCACCTGGGACTGCGCTGTCCTGCTCTGCTGTTTGGAAGGGGGTGTGTGGAGGGACACCCAGAAGGCCAGACACAGCCCTCCCGGCCTCATCCATTTGGAGACTGGGCCAGGGAAGGCCCATCTTGGGCTGGGCTGGAGAACTGGGAAGGCACCCCCCCCACCCCCCCCTCCAGACTCCTCCCAACCAGAGCTCAGTGTCCGCAGCAGCTCAGGGGGAATGGGGGGGCAGGACTTACCGACGGAGCAGTCGGGACCCATCCAGTTGGGGTCGCAGGTGCAGAGCCCCGAGTCAGGCAGGTAGGTGCCGTGACCGCTGCACTGGTCTGGGCACTGCACCCGTGCCAGCTCGCAGTTGAGGCCTCCCCAGCCCGGGCTACAGAGGCACTCTCCGCCGACGCAGACCCCATGGCTGGAGCAGGTGGGGTCCAGGCAGTCCACTGGAAGAGACAGGAGGGCAGCAGTCAGTCCTGGGGATGTGGGCACAGCTACAGGGCACACACACGCCCCCCTCTGGGTCACCGCCATCGAGAAGGGGGGCTTTGGCCAGCAGCACTCCCGGCCTGAAATCTGAGTGTTCTTGAGAACCAGAGGGGCAGCCTTGAAGGAACTGCCTGCAGGGGTGCGTCCCTCAGCCTGGAGAGCCTGGGCCCTGTGACTGGCAAGGCAAACAGTAGTCTTGACCCAGAAACCAGGGCCTGGATGCTGGCCTTATCTCTCTCTGAGGGCCACTGCACCCAGTGAGCTCTCGCAGAAACAGAAACAGCAACGGGGGAGGGGCAGGCACTGGAAGCTCAGGAATCCCCACATGGGGAGGGGATGAAAGCCTCATAGGGAAACCCAGTGACCCTGGGCTAACAGCCCCATGAGGCTGTCTTCCTCCTGGAGCACATGCCCATGGAGGGAGCTGAGAGCCTGCAGGAAGGGGACCCCCAGGGGAGGGGCAGCCGGGAGTGTGTGGGAGTTGCTGTCCAGGACACAAGATTCCCCCACATCAGCCGGGCTCTGGGCCTGTCCTCGCCAGGTTCCTGGCCCCTGGCTGCAGTGGACGGGCGTCCGGCAGCTAAGCTGAAGCCTGTGACTCTGGGATGCACTCAGCTGGAGCCCCAGCTGTGGACTTGTGCTGGCCCGAGGGCTGCTGGGAGGAGGCGGACCTCGTCCAGGGTCTCTAGGTAGAGGATGCTGCACCCCTTGAGCTGGACTGCACATGGGCATCGCTCAGGGGCTGAGTGTTCATCTCTGGGGCCTGAGACACCGAGGTCTGCCTCACTCTGACCACTCAGCCTGCTGGCCCAGACGCCACAGTGAGGGATGGCCAGCTGGAGGCCACCTCAGGCTCTCTCGGGAGGCTGGGAGCATAGCTCACTCTCTCCTGAGCACACGGCCATCTCACAGTCCAGATTCTCAAAGACTCTGATTTCTTTCTTGTGCCAAGAATGAAATGGACCAGGTTTATTTCTTCCCCTCTTATTTTCCCTTATTTTTGAAGGGAACCCCTTCGAAACAGTTCCCTGTGTCAGTGGGATGTTGCCCAGTTTTTTCCCCTTCGTTATATGCCCAGTACTGGCTGCTTTAAACGGACGTCCCGGTTTGAGTGGGGCTCACTGGACATCCCTGCCAAAGATAGGAGGAGAGCAGACCTGGCCTCTGAGCAGTCACCACACGCCCTGCCCTGCCCTGCGGCTGACAAGGACCTCCCCGCCCTCAGGCAAAAGCACCGAGAAACGTGAGGAGCTATTTCTCAGGATCCCCCCTTTTTTGGTATTATCTTTATTTATTTATTAGATAGAGATAGCCAGAAATGGAGAGGGCAGAGGGTGATAGAGAGGGAGACAGAGAGACACTCGCAGCCCTGCTTCTCTGTTTGTGACGCTTCCCCCTGCAGATGGGGACCAGGAGCTCGAACCTGGGCCCTTGTGCATTGTAACATGTGCACTCAACCGGGCATGCCACCACCCGGCCCCCTAAGGATCCCATTTGGGTCTTTTTTCAGAGAGAGTCTTTCTGGAAATCAGCCTGCAATGAAACCACAGGAAACACCAACGGCTCCCAATTCCTTTTAAATGCGGCAGTTCAGAGAGGTAATTCTAGTCAGTCGCTTATTCACCGTGTATGTGGAGGAACCCGCTCTGGCTATCGTCACTTTGCTGTTGCATTCACTGTTGGGGCTGGGCGGTGGTGCACCTGCTTGGGTGCACACACTGCAGTGTGCGAGGATCCAGGTTCAAGTCCTAGGTCCTCACCTGCAGGGGGGAAGCTTCCTGAGTAGTGAAGCAGGGCTACAAGTGTCTCTCTCTCTCTCTCTCTCTCTCCTCTTTCCCTTTTGGTGTCTGTCTCTATTCAGTAAACAAATAAATAATAAAACATCTTAAAATATAATTTACTGTCTTGGGGGACATACGTGTAGAGGAAGGAAGCCCTCTGGGACATGCCCCATGCAGGCTGGGGGGCATAGCAGGCGTGAACACAGGGGCACCATCAGAGAGGGCTGTGTGGAGCTGTGGTTTGGGCGGCAGAACTGGGCCGGGTGCAGAGTGGAGGGAGAGCAGGCTTCACTCTCAGCATTTGGCACTAATGGGACAGGCTTCCAGGCCGAAGGACTGAAGGGGGGAGGGGAGGGAGAGGGGAGAGCACAGGGAGGGGGGGAAGCTTCCAGCTTTAGGGAAGGGGGGGCCCTGTGCGTATGGATCCATTCTCTCAGAATCGATCCTGCCCGTATTCTTCTAATGAAAGGAAAGATCTAGTTTTTTTTCTTTCTCTCACCACTCTGCTCTCTCTGTTCCTAATAATACAGCAAAGTCAGAAAGAAGAGTCGCAAATATATCTCAAGTGCAGCCTGCCTCAAAACCTGCTCCCCGCCCCTAATTAACCTTGAGCCGAGGGTGTGTTTGCCATCAGGCCAGGAGGCTCTGGCCATAGGGAGGTGCTGCGATCCTCCTTGCTTAGAGGGATGAAGTGAAGATATGTCTGTGTGAAGACGAGGCTTTCCTTTTCCAGATAAATGAGTTTTCCTTTCCCCTGCTCTGGATTACTGGGGGTGGTGGTGGTAGGGGGGACAAAGCATGAGCTGGGCCCTCCCCAGGCTGTGGCTCCTTGTGATCTAATCCCAGCCGCCCACGGGCTCACCCAGCACCACCTTCACCAGGAATTGTAAGTCTGGTTCCCATTTCCTAAGGGGAATGGGTGGTGGCCATGGCCTCTGGGTCACAAGCAGGCAGGAGGGACGGTGACCTTCTCTAAAGGGTTGTAAGTAGATAGAGATCGTGTCCCACTAAAAGAGGGACAGAGGCCTTTGCCAGCAGGGTCCGCTGTGCCTACCAGAGGGCCTGCCCCTGGCAGTGGAGATGGTTTTGATTCATTTAGCCGGACCCCTTCTGTAATTTCGACAAAAATGTGAACTGCGGGGGGTCATTTCTATCCCCGAGGAGGAGAAAGCAGGTCAAGGAACTTCACAAACAATATGGACTCCAACCCCCTGAAGAACCATGAATTCCGTTCATGAAGTTAAATGTCACTGAAGAATGACTCGACCGTGAAAACAGGGCCAGCTGGAACCAACGTGTCTTTTCCTCTCTCATCAGCGCGGCTCCCCTGGGCAGGGTGGAGTAGTGAACCCTTGCTGGCCCACCAGCCCCTTGTCCTGGGCCGGTCTGCTGACCGCACGCCTGCGTATCAAGGCAGGAGGGGAGAAGCCATCGATCGCCTTGCCGGGCCCCTTCAGGTGGATGGCTGGCACATCCTGACGGATGATGAACATCTGGGATGTGAATGTTCAATGGGAGGAAAAACGCTGATGCGGCCTTTCTGACTCTTTCCTATTTTGCTAGCCACCTATGAATCACTCCGCCCCAGTCTTTTTAAATTTTTATTTCTTTGGTGGGAGGAAGGGAAGTGGAAATCAGTAGAGGATGTCTCAGCCTCCTCTCGTGGTTCCGTGGCTTTGTTGAATGCTGGGTCTGTTCCTTCTGGACGTCTAAGGGAGGCCGTGTGGAGGAGGAGGGGCTGTGAGAAGTCACTTGTAACCCTTTTTTTTTGCCTCCAGGGTTATTGCTGGGGCTCTGTGCCTGCACCGCAAATCCACTGCTCCTGGAGGCCATTTTTTCCCTTTTGTTGCCCTGGTTGTTTTATCGTTGTTGTAGTTATTATTATTGCTGTTATTGATGTCGTTGTTGGATAGAACAGAGAGAAATGGAGAGAGGAGTGGAAGACAGAGAGGGGGAGAGAAAGACAGACACCTGCAGACCTGCTTCACCGCCTGTGAAGCGACTCCCCTGCAGGTGGGGAGCCAGGGGCTTGAACCCGGATCCTTACGCCGGTCCTTGCACTTTGCACCATGTGTGCTTAACCTGCTGTGCTACCGCCTGACCCCCACTTGTAACCCCTTTCATGCAGATGTGCCCCATCTTCACAGGGAGCACGGGGGGTGGGGAGCGCCCTCAGACGGGTCCCATTCTGCTGCCAGTCATGTGAGCAGAAGGTCACCCGCCTTCTCTGCCAGCCTCCTGGCCTCGGGCCTGTTGTCAGCACACGCAGCTGCTCCCACAGGGCTTTTGTCCTTACGTGGCTAGGTCAGGATTCTCCTGCTTCCACACTGCCAGTGTGGGCTGAGGATGCAGCCAGGCCGAGGTCACACTGGACGGGAGGCTGGAGCCAGGACTAGACCCCTAATGTCATCACTACCCATCGAGAGCTGTCACAAAAGTGGTGTGTCTGTGTGTCCCCAAGCAGAGGCCTGATGGCCAGGCTGTCTCTGTCCTGGAAGGCAGGCTTGCCCTTGTCTGAGACCCTCGGGTCATCCTCCCCCATTGACCTGGGGCCTCCAGCTGTCTCCTGTGGGCTGGGCGGGTCTTCACCATTGTCTCTAGATTGCTGGTCACCTGAGCCTTGTGTGTCCACGGGGCCCACTGCTCTGGCTGCGCGGGCAATGAGCCAGGCTCTGGACAGAGTATCTGAGCCCACATGAGGGATAGGGTAGGGGAGAGTGTCAAGGGCCAGAGCCCGCCTTCCTCTCCTCTGCTGGCTGTGGTGGATTTTTGCCCTGGCAGAAGAGACAGTAGGCGGAGAGCCAAGACCACATTCTGGGAGGGTGTTGGGGACCCAGAGTAGGGCTCCACAGACGGCTCTTCCTGCTCCTGTGCTCCCTCACCCAGGTCCCTCTCTGGCTGCTCGGGCTGGGCCGTCCCCACACTTTGGGTGGCTTGGAAGCAGTCAGGAGAGTGGCCCGATGGCTCCTGGGGCCTCAGTGCACTGCTGTGAGCTCTGCAGCAGAGCAGGAGAACTGCCCCTCGGTGGCCTCTCAACAGCGAAGCCCCTGCAGCCTTCTGAGGCGGACCACTTCCTGTGCTATTAATTTTTATGCAACACAGACACATACATACTTGGGATTTTAATTACCCAGAAACAAAAAAAAGTTGGGTAAGAAAAGGACTAAGGAGTCCCCCCTCTCTCTCTCTCTCCCCCCTGTTTTCTGGATAGATTCTATAAAATCCCAATTAAGAGAACTTTCAAGAAGGCAGAAGGAAGAAGGGGTGTAGGGGAACGATGAAAAAGAGAGATTGGGAAGAAAGGCAAAGGTAGAGGAAGTAAGTATAAGAAACAAGAAACAAACCAACGAACAAAGGAAGGAGAAACAGCACATTTCCTAAATAGAGACAGAGGACTACGTGGGAGAAGAAGCAGCCCTTCAGCTCCTGGAGGCTGCAAGGCCACATGTCAAAAGGCTTTGGGCAGCGGACAACAGGAGAAGGTCCCCCACAAAGTGTGGAGCTGGAGGTGTCAGAGGTACTAGGCCTCCAGCTGCACCTGCCCCAGGCCTCCAGCTGCCCCTGCCCCCAGGCCTCCAGCTGCACCTTCCCCAGGTCTCCAGCTGCCCCTGCCCCAGGCCTCCAGCTGCCCCTGCCTCAGGCCCCCAGCTGCCCCTGCCCCCAGGCCTCCAGCTGCCCCTGCCCCAGGCCTCCAGCTGCACCTGCCCCAGGCCTCCAGCTGCACCTGCCCCAGGTCTACAGCTGCACCTGCCCCAGGCCTCCAGCTGCACCTGCCCCAGGTCTACAGCTGCACCTGCCCCAGGCCTCCTGCTGCACCTGCCCCAGGCCTCCAGCTGCACCTGTTCCAGGTCTCCAGCTGCCCCTGCCCCAGGCCTCCAGCTGCACCTGCCCCAGGTCTACAGCTGCACCTGCCTCAGGCCCCCAGCTGCCCCTGCCCCAGGCCTCCAGCTGCCCCTGCCCCAGGCCTCCAGCTGCACCTGTTCCAGGTCTCCAGCTGCACCTGCCCCAGGCCCCCAGCTGCACCTGCCTCAGGCCCCCAGCTGCCCCTGCCCCCAGGCCTCCAGCTGCCCCTGCCCCAGGCCTCCAGCTGCACCTGCCCCAGGCCTCCAGCTGCCCCTGCCCCAGGCCTCCAGCTGCCCCTGCCCCAGGCCTCCAGCTGCCCCTGCCCCAGGCCTCCAGCTGCACCTGCCCCAGGCCTCCAGCTGCCCCTGCCCCAGGCCTCCAGCTGCACCTGCCCCAGGTCTACAGCTGCACCTGCCCCCAGGCCTCCAGCTGCACCTTCCCCAGGCCTCCAGCTGCACCTTCCCCAGGCCTCCAGCTGCACCTGCCCCAGGCCTCCAGCTGCACCTGCCCCAGGCCTCCAGCTGCACCTGCCCCAAACCTCCAGCTGCACCTGCCCCGGGCCTCCAGCTACACCTGCCCCAGGCCTCCAGCTGCACCTTCCCCAGGTCTCCAGCTGCCCCTGCCCCCAGGTCTCCAGCTGCACCTGCCCCAGGCCTCCAGCTGCCCCTGCCCCAGGCCTCCAGCTGCACCTGCCCCAGGCCTCCAGCTGCCCCTGCCCTAAGCCTCCAGCTGTACCTGCCCCAGGCCTCCAGCTGCACCTGCCCCAGGCCTCCTGCTGCACCTGCCCCAGGCCTCCAGCTGCCCCTGCCCTAAGCCTCCAGCTGTACCTGCCCCAGGCCTCCAGCTGCCCCTGCCCTAAGCCTCCAGCTGCACCTGCCCCAGGCCTCCTGCTGCACCTGCCCCAAACCTCCAGCTGCACCTGCCCCAGGTCTACAGCTGCACCTGTCCCAGGCCTCCTGCTGCACCTGACCCAGGTCTCCAGCTGCACCTGCCCAGGTCTCCAGCTGCCCCTGCCCCAGGCCTCCAGCTGCCCTTGCACCCAGGTCTCTAGCTGCACCTGCCCCAGGCCCCCAGCTGCACCTGCCCCAGGCCTCCAGCTGCACCTGCCCCAGCCCCCAGCTGCACCTGCCCCAGGCCTCCAGCTGCACCTGCCCCAGGCCTCCAGCTGCACCTGCCCCAGGCCTCCAGCTGCCCCTGCCCCAGGTCTCCAGCTGCACCTGCCCCAGGCCTCCAGCTGCACCTGCCCCAGCCCCCAGCTGCCCCTGCCCCAGGCCCCCAGCTGCACCTGCCCCAGCCCTGCCCTCTGCTTACCCTCCTCGCAGCGCTCCCCTTTGTAGCCGGCAGAGCACACGCAGTTGCCCTCCACGCAGGAGCCGTGGCCACCGCAGGCCGGGTCGAGGCACTGGTTCATAGGCACGTCACACTCGGCCCCCTTCCAGCCGCTGTAGCACTGGCAGGTCCCCTTGGAGTACTGTCCATTTCCGCTGCATAGCACAGGGCAGGCCACTGCAAGGAGCAGATAGGGCCTGCCGTCAGTCCCCGGGCCGGCAGACCTCTTCAGACCATCACTGCGCCCCCGCAGAGAGGCAGCCACCATGGCCGCTCCTGCCAGGCCTCAAGGGACAAGTGCCCCTTGTGCTGGTCATCACCATCACTCAGAGGGGTACAGAATAGTGAGTTCTAGGAGCTGTGGCGCCGGGGGATGCAGAAGCCCCAAAGGGCCGAGGGGCACGCCACTCCAGGACATTTGTCTCACCCTTTGATGTGGAATAGGCTGTCAGGAAGCGGCTGGGACCAGCCTGCACTGTGAGCCATTCCATCATTCACCCACTGCGTGTTCTGTTTCCCAAGCAGCACATCTAACACTTTGTGTCTGAGACTCCTGGTGTCTTGTGAACCTTATTTATACAAGTACCCTGGAACTGAAAGAAGCACCGCTTTGCTGGCCCACACTCACTCCTACAGAGCGAGAGGACGCCCCAGAACTGAGGGGCCACCCTTCCTCAAAGGTCCATGCCATCATCACCAGGGATTTGAGCGGGGAGAATGCACCCTGTCTCTCCCCATCTTCTCCAGAAGCATGCGGGGAGTGTTTCAAGTCTCTTTCTCTTTCCGAGCCTTGCGGGAGCAGAACATTGTGCATCTAAGCTGCTCTTTAAAATTAATTAAAATGTTTGCACAAAGTGACTATGCCTGTTTTACTAAATCCACCAAATGGAGGCCCTACAAAGCGCTCAGAAGACAAATAAATTACCTCTGCCACTAACAACTGACAAGTTAACAGGCTGATGACAGAAAAATGACATAAATCAGATCCACCTAGTGGGGATGCAGCTCATTTTAATGGTGACACAGGGGCTTTCTTTTCCCCCCTCTTCTGCCACTTCCCAAAGTGAACTGAACTATCAGGATGATTTCTTCTGTGAGAAGCAGCAGGACAGGCCACCCCCTGAAACTGGTCTCACATCCTTGGCCCCTGCAGGGAAGGCCACCTGCAGGGAAGGGTAGGTGGATGGGCAGAGAGGCTGGTCCCAGTGGCAGGCACACCTGCAGACGTCCTGAGGAGGGCTGCCCTGTCAAGTACCTTTTAGACATCATTTGATGTCTTGCTGCAAATCCCTTTGGAAAAGAGACTGAGAAGTCGCCAGGTGCTGGCACACCTGGCTGAGTGCACCTGTTACAGTGCCCAAGGACCTGGGTTCAAGCCCCTAGTCCCCTCCTGCAGGGTGAAAGCTTTGTGAGTGATGAAGCAGGGCTGCAGGTGCCTCTGTCTCTCCCTCTCTCTCTCCCACTTCCTCTTCGTTTCTAGCTGTCTCTATCCCATCAATAAATAAAGATAAAAGAGAGAGAGAACACTGGGAGCCAGTCATCTGGGGGTTGGTCCAAAGCGCTGGTTGCATTGCATTCATTCAGTCAACAAATACTTCTGAGTCACCCAAAGGTTCCAGCAGCTTGGCGGGGCTAGGAAAAGGGCCTGGAGACCAGGAGGTCTGGATTCTCATGAAGCAGTTGAAGGTGTGTTATCTGGGGCCATGGAGGAAGGTCAAGTTCAGTGTCCCCCAGACATGAAGTTGGCAGCTCCATGATGGGAGGGGGGGCTCGCCATGAGCACATGAGCCCCCATGGGCGATCCACCCTGAGCTCCGCTGCACAGCCAGCACAGGAATGACCACCGCCCAAGTGGGAAGTGCAGTACTGAAGTGCTAGGAGCCACCGGGAGGCTGAGTTCCCCTTCCTCAGAGAGGGCTCCATCCAGAGGATTCCCGGGAATGGAGGGGGAGAAGCGCAGTCCTGGCATTCTGCAATCTATATCTGGAGGGAGTCCACAACACAAAGAGGGCTGGGGAGCCCCGGGAGAAGCAGCTTAAGGATACCCAAGGCAGTAACACAAGCACCTTGTCAGACCGCAGAATGGGAACTCAGGTCTAGAGGGATGCAGAGGTCACACAGGCTCCTAAGCTAATTATGGGCCCCAGATCACATCAGATTGATGGGGTTTACAGTCAACAATATTTATACCAATTTTCCACATTAGGGAGCTACTCTCTTCCCTGATCCAGCTTTCTAGTCTTTTTCCCAGCCATGACACCATCTCCCCAGACAATAATTAGGATCCAACTTCATATCAGATTTCAGGCTCAGGGAAAAAAAAAATCACAAAACACCAGTATAGCTACAGGCCCTTTGAAATATAACTAAAATATGCCTACTAGCTATCTACAAAATGGAGGACTCCCCCAACACTTCATCTGCACTATTCCAGCCTTTAGGTCCATGATTGTTCAACAATTTGTTTGGCTTTGTATATTAACTCTCTTTTCAGCCACCAGGTTCCAGATGCCAGCAGAATGCGACCAGACTTCCCTGGACAGACAACTCCACCAATGTGTCCTGGAGCTCCGCTTCCCCAGAGCCCTTCACCTCTAGGGAAAGAGAGAGGTAGGTTGGGAGTATGGATTAATCTGTCAACATCCATGTTCAGCTAGGAAACAATTACAGAAGCCAGACCTTCCACCTTCTGCATCCCACAATGACCCTGGGTCCATACTCCCAGAGGGATAGAGAATGGGAGAGCTATCAGGGGAGGGGATGGGATACGGAGTTCTGGTGGTGGGAATTATGTGAAGCTATACCCCTCTTATCCTATGGTTTTGTCAATGTTTCCTTTTTATAAATAATAATAATAATAATAATAATAATAATAATAATAATAATAATAAAACTGGTCAAAGGCCCTGCAGGGAGAATCATGAAACTGCCAGGTAAAGTGGGCACAGACAGACACTCAGCACCTCCACCCATTAAATCAGCACAGGTGCCCCTGCTGATACACGGCAGGGGCAGTCACTCAGGTAGTAGTGTGCAGGACTTGCATGCACGAGGCTCCAGGTTCAAGCCCCAGCACTGTGTATACCTGAGTGGGGCTCTGGTTTCTCTCTCTCTCTCTCTCTTCTTCTCCCTCTCCCTCTCTCTTTCTCGGAATAAATAATGAGAAATAATCCCTAGCGTTCCGAATTGGAAAACAACAATGACAATAACAAAAAACAATCTGAAGCGAACGAGAAGCGATTAGCTGGGAGGTGGAGACTTTCAGCACAGCTGTGACAGGGAACACTGAGATCCCTGGACCCCACCTCCAGCCCCCCACTCAGAGGGCAGAGGAGGAAGGGCCCTGTGGAGCAAGTGTCTGAGGACGGTGGAAACACTGAGGCCGATGATGCAAGCTCAAATGCGAAGAGCTCTGGCCCTCCTGCTCCCGGGCTCACCCTGCCTCCTGCCAGCCTGCTCACTCTCTCTGGCTGGGCCCCGTGGTGGCCTTGACCCCGGAAGACAGGCACTGGGAGCAGAACAGGCTTCCCACAGCCGGGCGGGGGTTCGGCGTGGGGTGGGGGGAGTTGAGCGCGCCAGCACCCTGCCTCCTCCTGTTAACACACACTGACAAGCAAGAAGGGGACTTGGGGAAGGATCCCAGAAGGACGGAGAGCTCGTGGGCTGTGGCGGAGCCCTGACACGCGGGGCCGTGCGGGAAGGCAGCGTGCTGACTTAAGCGAGGAAGTGTGGATGCCTTAATTAATCCGGGGTGAATATAATTGCTTTAGATAAGTGGGAATTGGGTTAAAAATGATGCAGACCACGCTGGGGTGTGTGGAAAACATGACATGTGAGCTGGATGAATCAATAAATTAAAAGTGCACAGATGTTTTAATTAAACCCAGGGAAGTCAGGAAAGGTAGCAAGAGGCTTTGAAGCCTGTGATTAATTCAGTGCATTTAAAATACCTGTTTTGCGTTAGCAAAGTTCTCAGTGGGGTAAACGCTCAGATTGTTCTCGAGTAGTCTCTAAGTTGGTTCTCGTGTGTGCACGTATGTGTGTGGTGTGCATGTGTGCGTGTGCGCGTGCACGTGTGTGTGGTGTGTGTGCATGTGTGTGTGGTGTATGCTCACGTGTGTGCACGTGTGTATGTGTGCATGTGTGTGGTATGTGTGCGCACGTGTGTGCACGTGTGTGTGCGCGTGCGCACGCGTGTGTGGTGTGTGTTTGTGTATGTGTGTGCATGTGTGTGTGGTGTGTGTTTGTGCACATGTGTGTGTGTGTGGTGTGTGTGTGTGCACGTGTGTGTGTGTGTGTGGTATGTACTGAGCAGCACTGATCCCGTCATAAACATCGACTCTCCACAGCACACAGCAAGCTAGTCTGCAGCTCCGGTCCAGAATTAAGGAACGTCTGCTTTCTGTGACAGCTCCAGAGTCAAGAATTTTCAGATTTTGTGTGTGTGTGTGTGTGTGTGTGTGTGTGTGTGTGTGCGTGTGTGTGTCCCACTATCTCAGCACAGAAGCTTCATGAAGGCTAGGACTCTGTTTGTCCACAGCTGTCTTCCCATCCCAGATGCCGGCGTAGCAGGCGCAGCTGAGCTCTAGAGCGAGACAGCTGGCCCCGCCTGCTCCTCTAGCCGTGGGGCTGTGGACACCTCAGGACTGCCTCCCTGCTCTATACTGTCTGTCTGTTCTATGTGATAGGACAGACAAACCAATGTGGGTCTCTCGGTTTCAGTGCTGGACCCATGGAGATGGAACGTGCTATTTGGGAGAGCTGGTGACCGCTCTATGGGAGTTCTGTATTTTTTGTGTGTGTCTTTCTACTCTGATTTCATCACAAAGCTTAACATGTAGGGGGTGGTTAAAACAGGCCTGATCTCTCTCTGCCAAATGAGGACAGAGTAGGAGCGTGTGTCCAGCTGCCTGAGTCACAGCTCGGACTGAAGAGCGTCAGGCTGGTCCGCAAGGCCCCAGCGCCATGAGTCTGGCCGCCCCCCCCCCCCCCCAGACCAGGCCCCTGCGTGATGCTGAACACCTGTGTCTGTCTGCTGGGTGCGTTGCCCACCAGGTGTGTGTCTAGTGAGCTCCATTTCCAGGAGCCGCCTGCAGTGGGAGCTGAGTCTAGAAGCCCAGACCTGCTTCGCAACTCTTGAGCAAAAGTGGCTCCCCAGAAGGCCCTGCGTGTGTGGGCAGCCCCTGAGGACTGCGGCTGGGCCCCCGTTCAGTGTTTGACCCTGACTCTGCTCCTTCGAAGTTACTGGGTCACTGGAAAAGTTGTGACACATTTTCACATCAAAAACCAGATAATTATGTCAGGACTTTTCTGACAGCCCAGAAAATCTCTCTGTGGTGGGGCCAGGCGGTAGCACAGGGCGTGAAGCCTAAGGACCTGGCTGCCCACCTGCAGGGGAGTCGCTTCACAGGCAGTGAAGCAGGTCTGCAGGTGTCTGTCTTTCTCTCTCCCTCTCTGTCTTCCCTCTTCTCTAGATTTCTCTTCCTATCCAACAACAACAGCACTATCAACAAGGGCAACAGCTCCGCCAGACTCCACAGCAGGCTTCTAAACTGATCTCAGAGACGGCTGGAGCCTGTAGGACGAACAGCCTCTCACCCCATCGATTGTCTTTTACCTGATGGGACAGAGAGAAATTGAGAGAGGAGGGAGGAGAACAGAGAGGGAGAGGCAGAGAGACACCTGCAGCCCTGCTTTATGGCTTGTGATGTAAGCCCTGCAGACGGGGACCCGGGGCTTGAACCTGGTCTTTGTGCACTGTAATGGGCGCTCAGCTGGTGCTCCCCGGCCAGCCCTGACGTCTCCGTGAGGGTCAGTTAGACTGCAGGCTGAGGCACCCAGGGTGGGCGGCCAGCCACAGGCTGCGGGAGCACAGAGCACAGGCCCGCCCGGAGTCCTTCCCAGTCACTGTACGGCCCAGCTGCTTCAGAACAGGACAGTCGCAGAGCCTGAGACCCCGGCCCAAGGGCCACAGACACGCTCAGTGACAGCAGGGGGACGAGGACCAGGGATGCCTGACCCCCAGCCAGGGGCTCCCACGTGAGTCCGACTCCCAGCATGGCTCCACTGTCCAGGCTGGGGTGTGGCTGGGGTGCGGGGTCGCGACATTATAAAAGCAACAGGGGACAGACGGAGAAGAAAGGCACGTGGGAAGGTGCTGTGTGGCAAAGGCCTTATTTCAAGTCTGCGGCTGCATCTGTCTGGACTCATCATGTGTGTGGCCCTGTGTGCACGCACACTGAGTCTACGGAGTGACTGTGGCTCTCTCTACAGCGCTGGGCTCTGACCACTGAAGGTCACACTCCAGGCCTCCCCCAGCCAGGCAGCCTGGGCCCTGTCTTGTGGGTCACTGCCTGGCCTGCCTCCTCCATCTCCCTCCCTCCCTCCCTCCCTCCCTCCCTCCCTCCCTCCCTCCTTCCTTCCTTCCTTCCTCCCTCCTTTCCATTTATCCTTCCTCCCTCTCTCCCTTCCTTCCCTCCTACACTTATTTATTCAATATATCTATCTATATCTATCTATCTATCTATCTATTTATCTATCGACTGATTGAGAGAGAGAGAGAAATCAAGATGGAAGGAGGAGAAAGGGAGGGAGACAGACACCTGTAGCCCAGCTCCCCCTGCAAGGGGTGAGTCACTTCCTTCTCTTATAATTCCCCAGGAATTCCAGGCCCCTTGTCTATTTTTGGGAAAGCCAGGTAGATAAATCAATGCTACCATTTCAAAGCTAGAGAGCTGCTGGGGCAGGGAAGGATGGGGCTTCCTCGGCCCGAGACGCTTCATCTTCAACTGCACGCGAGCTACTGGCGCTACGAAAGGAGTAGCGGGAGTCACGGCTATTTTCCCAGGAAAACCGGCCTCCTCCTATCCCCCAGTCTCTCCTCAGCACACCTCGTGCCAGGGCTGACCTGGCTGGACCATGGGAGCTCAAAGCCCACTCTGCCGGCCGAGTGGTCAGGGTGGCCGCCTGGAGGCACCTCGGAGTCCCCTCTCCCAGCGCTCTGACATGTCTGTCCTGCTTCTCGGCCAGGCAGGGGTCCTGGAGGTGGGGTGGCACCCACCTTTCGCGCAGTCGGCCCCGAGGAATCCTGGGAAGCAGTGGCACAGCCCTGACACACACTCGCCGTTGCCGTGGCAGTTCCGAGGGCAGTCCTGCACAGAGTCTGGAAGGAGAGGAGAGGGAGACTCAGCCCCTGCCAGTGCCTCTGCCACCTGAGATGCCACAGGGCACACGGGGTCCTCCGGTCTCGCCGCATGGGCGGCGCTGCGTGCTGGCCACCGTGGCACCTGTGCCGGCCCGTGCCCCACCTGCACAGCAGAGCACCCAGGTGAGGAGGCTGCCAGGAGAGCTTCTCCGCGGCCTCTCCGGTCTCCTGCCTTGGAGGGGCAGGCCTGAACACAGTCCCTCCACCCCAGTCCCCTTTACTGACATGGGTCAGATCCTTTCAGCAGGCAGGTGTGGGACTCCCGCCCAGACCAAGGCCCCAAGCCTCCAGTACTCTGCAGCCTGCCTCCCCCAGGTGTGCACCGGAGGGTGTGTCGGAGGTGTGCGTGGGATGGGGGCATGGCCGCCCCCCACCCTAGTCTATCAGGCCCTGGAGACGGCATTGCAGCAGACAGACACATGAGCCCGACTGTCCTGCCCACTGCCTCCTGCTCTGGGAGCTGCCATGCCCACAGGGAAACTGCTCTGGGGCCAGTGTGTGCCCAGATGTGGCCAGTGGCCAGCCCAGTCTAAAAGCACGGGCTGGGGGGGCAGGGGTGTGTCTCAGTAGGGTGAGGAGTGAGGTCTCTGCTGGGCTGGGGAGGTGGGCACCTGCACTCTGCCCGCCGCCTGGGTACACTGACTGCTCCTCTGTCCTGGCTACCTCAGGTGAGGACAGAGAGAACACAGCCATCCTGCCCTGCATGGGGACTCTTGGGAGAGCCATGAGACCCCCGAGAAGGGCTGAACCCAAGGTCTGCCCCTCAGCCAGGGCTGTCACCACCCCCACTGTTCCACCCAGCCCTGGGGGACGCCTCCCCACCCGCCTGTGTGTGTTCACCTACAGAGGACACTGTGGCTGAAGCTGGTCCCTTGAACATGGACGGAGGGATTGTGGGAGTGACATGTGCTGAGAGAAAGCATTTCCAGATCTACCCCCAGGGAAAGGGAGGCAGACTTGGTAAATCTCTCTCCTCTTCCGGCCATAGTCTTAAGATTTATTTTCTTCTCATTTCCCAGTGGACTTCACAATTTTTTTTCAAGTTTCATTTTTAAAAATTACACTTAATTTACTATTGAAGAGAGAGAAAGAGAGAGAGAGATGGGGGGAGACAGAGGAGAGAGAGAGAGAGACCTGCAGACCTGCTCCACCATTTGTGAAGCGTCCCAGCTTCAAGTGGGGAGTGGGGACTCAAACCCAGATCCTTGTGCACTGTAGTGTGTGTTAAGCAGGCCTGCTTCTGCCTGGCTCCTCAAATTTTTTTCTTGTCTTTCTCTTTTATTTGATAGCACAGAGAGAAATTAATAAAGGGGAACGAGATAGAGAAGGAGAGAGAAGGACACCTGCAGCCCTACTTCACTGCTGCTGAAGTTCCCCCCTGCAGGTGGGGAGCGGGGTCTCAAACCCAGGTCCTCGTGTATGGTGATGTGTGTTTAACCGGAGCGAGATTCTGGACGGCTGTCTGGGGTGAGCTTCTTCTGGCTCTGTGGTGTGATCAGAGGTGGCACAGTGTTCTCGTCGCTCCTATCAGTGAGGTGGGTTCTAATGGGCAGGGACCAGGATGACTGGAGCACAGGGGTCCGGGAGCTGCCTGGCAGGTGCCCTGGCCCTGGCCCATTCAATTAGCCTCACGGCTGCGCTGGAGACCCACCCTAGTGTCTTCTGGGCCAGCCACCTCTGCTCCCCAGGAGCTCAGCCGTCCCTGCCTGACCCCTGGGTGCCCCTGGGCCCCCCGCCTACCTAGGACGACAGTGTTGAAGGACACCAGCTCCTTGTCCTTGCCATCGTTGTAGAAGGCCAGGTGCCACAGGCCGGCGTCCAGGTACTGCACGAACACGGCCTCGTTCTGCACCAGTGTCTGGATGCTGCGCCGCTCCCGGGGGGCCTCCACCACACTCCACTTCTCCTTCCCGTCCAGGCGCTCCATGAAGTCATACTGGGGACACAGGCCATGTGAGACCAGGGGCCCTGGGAGCCCCGCCCCACCCCGCCCCTTCCTGGCCACCTCCTGGGCACACTGGGCTGGGCAGTCCAGCCTCTGGATGCTGGAGGCCCCCGCTGCTCCTTCTGTGTCTGTTTGTGTGGAGGGCCGGGGATGCGCAGTGTCCACTGGGGTGAGCGTCATGCCGCGTGCACACAGCACGGGCCCCGGGCAGCCCGGACTCCCCAGACATCCGCACCCCAAGCTACACACGAGACATGACGCACCCAGGGGTCACTCGCTGGCCACTCACCAGGGGTGGTTGGGACAGTGGTGACCAGACAGCCTGACCCCCTGGGAGGAATGTGACAAGACCCAGTGCCGTGCACCTGTGCCTCAGTTTCCCCACCTACTGCAGCACGAAAGAAACTCCATGTGATTACACAACCACTGCCGTGGGGAATTAAGGTGGACCCGTCATGGAGCAAATACCAGAGACAAGCTGGTCATCCTCACTGTCCCCTCGTGTCACTGTCCTCTATGCCATCCTCACCGTCCCCTCGTGTCACTGTCCTCTATGCCATCCTCACCGTCCCCTCGTGTCACTGTCCTCTATGCCATCCTCACCGTCCCCTCGTGTCACTGTCCTCCATAGCACCCTCACTGTCCCCTCGTGTCACTGTCCTCTATGCCATCCTCACTGTCCCCTCACCCTCACCGTCCCCTCATGTCACTGTCCTCTATGCCATCCTCACCGTCCCCTTGTGTCACTGTCCTCTACGCCATCCTCACTGTCCCCTCGTGTCACTGTCCTCTATGCCATCCTCACTGTCCCCTCACCCTCACTGTCCCCTCATGTCACTGTCCTCTATGCCATCCTCACCATCCCCATGTGTCACTGTCCTCTATGCCATCCTCACCATCCCCATGTGTCACTGTCCTCTATGCCATCCTCACTGTCCCCTCACCCTCACCGTCCCCTCATGTCACTGTCCTCTACGCCATCCTCACCGTCCCCTCGTGTCACTGTCCTCTACGCCATCCTCACCGTCCCCTCGTGTCACTGTCCTCTACACCATCCTCACTCGATCTGGTTCTTGCACAGTGCTCACCAGGTCTCTCATTTCTTTTTTTTTTTAAATATTACTTATTTTATTTCCTTTTGTTGCCCTTGTTGTTTTATTGTTGTAGTTATTATTGTTGTTGATGTCGTCGTTGTTGGATAGGACAGAGAAAAATGGAGAGAGGAGGGGAAGACAGAGAGGGGGAGAGAAAGACAGACACCTGCAGACCTGCTTTACCGCCTGGGAAGTGACTCCCCTGCAGGTGGGGAGCCGGGGGCTCGAACCAGGATCCTTAGCCGGTCCTTATGCTTTGCGCCATGTGTGCTTAACCCCCTGCACTACCACCCAAACTCCCTTTCATTTCTTTTAATGTTTCAACATTTTATCTTTTTAAAAAATTTAAACTTTATTTATTTTTTAATATTTATTTATTTATTTATTCCCTTTTGTTGCCTTTGTTTCATTATTGTTGTAGTTATTATTGTTGTTGTTGGACAGGACAGAGAGAAATAGAGAGAGGAGGGGAAGACAGAGAGGGGGAGAGAAAGACAGACACCTGCAGACCTGCTTCACCACCTGTGAAGCGATTCCCCTGCAGGTGGGGAGCCGGGACTTGAACCGGGATCCTTACTCCAGTCCTTGTGCTTTGCGCCACCTGCGTTTAACCCGCCGCACTACAGCCTGACTCCCTAAACTTTATTTTATTTGATTGAACAGAGATAAATTGAGAGGGAGGGGATAGAAAAGAGAGGCAGAGAGACATCTGCTGCCCTGCTTCACCTCTTGTGAGGCTTCCCCTGCAGGTGTGGACTGGAGGCTTGAACCTGGGTCCTTGTGCATCGTAATACATGCTCTTAACCAGGTGTGCCATTTTCTAGACAAGAATGCCGAGGCCCAGCCAAGCCATCAGAAGTCTCACAGCAGCTAAGTGTCCTGAGAGGATTTAGACCAGCAGTCACTGCCCTGGCCTCAGGGAAGCCAGCAACCACTACAGCGGTGGCACAGTGACATTCAGCGAGAGACAGAGGGGACAGGGAAGGCACCCAGGCGGTGGGGACAGGGCAGAGCACGATGTTCTGGAGAAGGGCCTCATCCTTCTGGGCGAGCGGGAGCCACTGGGGGTTCTGGAGCAGTGACCCACTTGGTGCCTGCTTTGAGGAGAGTGTTTGCAGGCAGGAGCAGGGCCGCCCCGCCTTAGAGGGGAGAGGGGGCAGACACAGGAAGACCAGCGGCCACAGGAAGCTGAGGGTGAGGTGTCCCAGTCCAGACAGACTTGGAGCAGGACTTCTGGGGAGGAGGGGATGGTGGCGTGTGAAGTCGGGAAGGGACACAGTGAGAAGAGGCTCACAGGACAGCGACGTGCCTCAGGGACCTCCAGGCTAGACGCAAGGGCCTGGCAGGGGTGCACGGACGCCAAGTGCAGGCCTTCAGCTGAAGTGCCCCCCACCTCATTCCCTCACTACCTGCCCCCGAAAGGAGGCTTCTAGACCCCGGCACTCCCCCCGCTCCCCGTGTCACCGGCGGATGGAGGGGAGTGGAGCCTCGGTACAGCATGCTGGCCTGCAGGGCTGGGGAGCTGCCCACCTCAGGTCACGCTCTGCCTGAGATCCCACAGATGCCGACCCAGACGACACAGTCGAATCCCTCCCTCGGGCCTGGTGAAAAGCACAGTGGCCCCAGGCAATCCCTTGCCAGAGCTCTCCTCTCTCCCCCCTCTCTCTGGTTTTTAAGAGAGGGTCCGGGACAGCTGAGCCACCCCTCATCCCCCAGAGCGCTCCAGAGGCAAGAACCCACAGGGAGGACTGACTGGCACAAGTGCAAATCTGCTTCTCGGCAGGGGTGGAGGGATGCAGTCGAGAGTTGACTTAGTGGCTCACAGAGCCTGCAGTGTGTGTGTGTGTGTGTGTGTGTGTGTGTGTGTGTGTGTGTGTGTGTGTGTGTGTGTGTGTGTGTTTGCAGGGCCCAGCAGGGAAGGGGCCCCGGGCTGGGGGCCTGAGCTGCAGATGCTTCTGGAAGCTGCACTGGTAACCACCTGCCCAAGAAGACCAGAAAGAGCCAGGCCCATGGCCCTCCTGGATGGCACACCAGGAGAGGGCTCGCTCCTGCCTTTGGAAGGTGTGTGACCACGGATTGGGGGGTGTGTGTGAAAATCAGACAGCCCATCCCCTGCTTCCCAGGGCTCTGCAGCCCCCTGCCTTCATGCTGGGTGTCCGCAGCCCCACATCTGGCCCCACGGTGACCGAGATGGCAGGGGAATGATAAGTGGGAGTTGGGGTCTCTGCCTGTATCCAGGGGACCCCCGTGGCTGGTGGCTGGTGGCTGGGGCTCATGTCTGAGGTGCTTCATTGGCATCCATCCAGCCCAAGGCCGGGAGCACCTCACTGGGTCCCTGTAAGTGCTGAGCACAGCTTCCCTGGGCTCTTCCCAGGGGCGGTGCTGAGGCTGGGTGGGGCCGTGATGGAGCCTGCAGGTGACAAAGGACCCCTAACACCACCTGGAGGAGAGCCTGAGGCTTGGTGGGGTGGGGGAGGGGGCTTGCTCTGTGCTGGCATCATGGCTCCCTCCTCCCAGGAACCCTCTTCTCATCTCCCCACCTCAGGAGGGGAAGCAAAAGCAAGGAGCTGGTTCCCTGCAGGAACCAGGGTTGTGGGCCCCCACGGACTTGAAGTCACTTCATACCAGCCTCAGTGGCTGCAGCTGCCAGCACATCTGGCTCTGGCCTGGGGACGGTCTCCTGAGAATAGGAAGGATGGCCAGCTCAGCAGGGCTGGGGGGCCGCAGGCAGAAGCAGCTGGGCCCCTGTGCCCAGGGAGATGGTGGGGGGAGGGCAAGGGAGATGGAGGGTTTGCAAGGCTTTGAGTACACACACACTGTAGTCTCCATACAGAGCTGATAAGGTGTATGCCACTAGGTATATACAGTGTTACAAGCTACACCCAATGTGTGCAGCAGGACACACGGGGCAGGGGAGAGGCAACAGATAGCAGACAATAGCTCTTGTATTTTGAGAATTAGTATCATTTCTTAAAAATATTATATTATATTGGATAGAGATAGAGACAAATTGAGAGGGGAGGAGCAGGTAGAGAGAGAAAGAGAGACACTTATAACCCTGCTTCATCTCTCAGGAAGCTTCCCCCCGCAGGTGGGGACCAGGGGCTTGAACCCAGGCCCTTGCACACTGTAGTGTGTGCGTGCTTAACCAGGTGCGCCACCACCTGGCCCCATAATGTGAGAATTCTTTAGAATTACAAACAGTAGCTTCAAATGAATGGCCTTTACAAAAGGGGAAGTGTCTGATAGAGGATTTTCCTAGAACAAAGGAGCTAATTACGCAAAACTTTTATCTCCTGCTCAGGAAAATCTAGGTTTCAGTGGTGACTATGCCCTAATTCTGAGATTGAGCACTGAGGGATTTGCTATTGAGAGAGAGAGAGAACCAGTGTGCAGACTCTGAGCCTCACGTGTGCAAGTCCTGAGCTGTGCCTCTTAGTCACCTCCTGAATCTCTCTGAGTTTTTTATATGTAATATCCTGACATCTGAGGGGGCCGGGTGGTGGCACACCTGACTGAATGCACCAGGATCTGGTTCAAACTCCTCACGCCCACCTGTAGATGGAAAGCTTCACAAGTGGTGAAGCAGGGCTGCAGGCATCTCTCTGTCTCTCTCTATCGCCTCCTTCCCTTTTGATTTCTGTCTGTCTCTCTCCATCTAATAAATCGATTGTGTGTCTCAGAAAGGATGAGACACAGGAGAGTAGCACAACTCTGCTTCAGCTGGGCCCAGGGTGAAGCTAGGGGTGGTGTGTGACTGTTCTGGACATCGGGATCCCACTTCCAGGGACTGGCTCACTGTGGCTGGGACATCGCGGCTGCTGGGACCAGCCCCGGATGGGGAGGGAATTCAGTACCAAGAATGCTCTTTGTTCAACAAGTTGATGAGCATGCCATTCCCTCAACGGGGAGCAGGACCATCCTGTGTCCTCTCTGCTGTGTGTCTGCTCTGAGAGGTGAGTGAACAGCCACCCAGGCCGGCCTGGCAGGGCGACACTTGGGCAGGAGTGTCTTTTGAATGAACACATGACCTGTCCTGCCCAGGGGGGTGTGTTGCTATATTTATTAAATTAAAAAATTATTATTTACTTATTAGTGGATAGAGATAGAGAAAATGAGAGAGGAGAGGGGGATAGAGAGGGAGAGAGGGAGAGAGAGAGAGAGAGAGAGAGAGAAAGAGAGAGAGAGAGAGAGTCCTAGACTCTTGCTTTAGCACTAGTGAAACTTCCTGTTTGCAGGTGGGAGCAGGAGCTTGAACCTGGGTCCATGTGCACTGTAATGTGTGTGCTTAACCAGGTGTGCTGCTGCCTGGCCCCTTATTTATTTATTTTGTATAGGACATAGAGAAATCGAGAGATGAAAGGAAGACAGGGAAAAGAGAGACACCTGCAGACCTGCTTCAATGTTTATGAAGTGACCTCCCTGTAGGTGGGGAACTGGGGGCTTGAACTGGGATCCTTATGCTGGTCCTTGCACATTGTGCCATGCATGAGCTACTGCCTTTAGAAAAGATATGTTTATTTTGGATAGAGACAGAGAGAAATTGGGAGGGAAGGGGGGTAGAGAGGAAGAGAGAGACACCTTCAGCCCTGCTTCAGTGTTCATGAAGCTTTCCTCCTGCAGGTGGAATGGAGGCTTGAACCCAGGTCCTTGTGCACTGTAATGTGTGCCACCACCTGGTTCCAGGATGCCATTTTAGACACAGGCCATGTCAGGGCACTGCCCCAGTTGGGGGTGGGGTTCTCTAGTGTGTATCTGAGGGAAGGGCACCTCTGGTTCTTCAGCTCTGAACCAACCAGCACTGTCCTTTCTCTCTCCAGCGAGGCATCAGTGTCATCACAGAGCAGCCAGAGCAAAGCTGCTGTTTGCCACGACTCATGTGTGTCCACGCTGACTGTCCCCCAAACTCTGCAAACAGAGTAGGGACGTAAACGGAATCTCCAGAGTGGTGTTAGATTATAGTCATCAGCTACAGCCTCTCAAGGCTTGTTTTTCTCCAAACAGACTCAAGCCTGTCAGACTCAGTTTTCCCAGAGAGAGAGAGAGAGAGGACAGAAGTGAGGAAAAGGATGAAGACTGTGGGGACAAATACCCATGTTCAACTACTCAAACGAATAAACGCTCCCATGTTAACAGATTACTAGTGTGTGTGTGTGTGTGTGTGTGTGTGCCCGTGCACACACATGCTCGCTGGAAAGCCTGCCTTATCTTTAAGCATTAGCACAGAGACAGGGTCTATTTTTTCTTTTTATTTTTTTTTGCCTAGCCCTAGCAATGACCCCTTGCATATCCCCCTCCATATATATGCATTATGCAATGTGTATACACTTAAATATGTATATATGCATACGTGTGCAGAGACTAAACAAGAATAAATATGGATTTGAACCGCATGTCCTATTTATGCTAATAGAACTGTCACCATTGCCTATTTTATATATGGTGTCTTTCCTACCTACATAAGATCTTACTTGCAAAATGAAAATACACCTAGAAAACTCACACACCCTGAATCACAGCACCCTGGAGCCCCTGCTGGGGGGAGACACGTGCTGGGGGGAGGGGGCCTGCTCTTTGTCCACCCACCTTCCACATCCAGGCTTTCTACCTTCTGCGCATCATGTCCTGAAGACCACCCCCCCCCCCGCACTCTGGCACACTCAGCACCCTAGGGAGCATTCTACAGGATGGGACCACTGCTTCAAACAAGACTCAGGATGCCACCAAGCAAGAGGGTCTCCTGGGAAAGAACTTTCCAGAAGCACTTTCAGTCCCATCCGTAAGATGTACTCTCAGGCCAACTCTTCATGCTTGAGAGAGAGAGAGAGAGAGAGAGAGAGAGAGAGAGAGAGAGACAGGGGAGAGACACCATGACACTACTTCATCATCTCGGGAGCCCGCCCCTGGTGCCATCCACACTCTCCCGGGATCACACCTGGGCCTCCCCAAGGCAAGGCAGCCAGTCACGCATCCTGCCATGTGCTCTATATCTCAGGCCTTCTCTCTCTTTTTAAAAAAGGTTTCTTGAGGAGAGAGAGAGAGAGAGAGAGAGAGAGAGCAAGCGAGCACAAAGATCAGCACACCTCTCTGGCATGCACAGAGCCAGGGATCAAACTCAGGACCCTGTGCCTCTCTTTTGGAGAGAGAATCTCTTTGGAGAGCAGATGTGATCTCTGTGCCTCGTGGGAACAGGTGCCCTGACCACCATACACCTTTCTGCACATCTGGGGGAGGCGGCACTGCTGATAGTGCTTCATGTATCTTCCCTTCAGCCCCGCTGACCATGGCAACAAACCCTAAAGGCCTCCCTGCACAGAGAAGACAGGGCTCTCTCTCCTCAGGCTGCATGGGCAGGAGGAAAGAAGCTTCATGGGGTGGGGTGGATAGCATAATGGTTATGCAAAGAGACTCTCCTGCCTGAGGCTCCAAAGTCCCAGGTTCAACCTATTGCACCACTATAAGCCAGAGCTGAGCAGCGGTCTGTAAAGGATGAGAGGATGAAAGAAAGGACAAAAGAAAGGAAAAGGGAGGGAGAGAGAGTCTTCACCCTGGCAGCAGCTGCCTGGAGCCCTGCTGGAGGATGTGTACCCTGTGCTCAGTGAGGATACTCAGGGCAGACATCCGTCACCATGTCTGACTCAGACCTGATGGCCGGGTCTGCAGTGTCACACTCTCCCCCTCCACGACAGGCAGGAGGGCAGCCCTGGACAGTGCGCCAGTTTGGCCAGACACAAGATCCACCAGGCCCCAGCCCGCCTCCCACCACAATGCAGGGGCCCTTGATGCTGTACATTCCTCCCTCCGAATATCTTCCTCCATCTAAAAAGAGTCAGTGTGGAATGACAGGGCCCTGGTGGTGACAGGAAACAGTCGAGTCCCCCACCCCTGACTCTCTAGTACGTGCCTCCCCTCCCCTGACTCTCTAGTCCATGCCTCCCCACCCCTAACTTTCTAGTACATGCCTCCCCACCCCTGACTCTCTAGTACCTGCCTCCCCACCATGACTCTCTAGTCCATGCCTCCCCACCCCTGACTCTCTAGTCCATGCCTCCCCACCCCTGACTCTCTAGTACCTGCCTCCCCTCCCCTGACTCTCTAGTACCTGCCTCCCCACCCCTGACTCTCTAGTGCATGCCTCCCCACCCCTGACTCTCTAGTGCATACCTCCCCACCCCTGACTCTCTAGTACCTGCCTCCCCACCCCTGACTCTCTAGTACCTGCCTCCCCACCCCTGACTCTCTAGTCCATGCCTCCCCACCCCTGACTCTCTAGTACCTGCCTCCCCACCCCTGACTCTCTAGTGCATGCCTCCCCACCCCTGACTCTCTAGTGCATGCCTCCCCACCCCTGACTCTCTAGTACCTGCCTCCACACCCCTGACTCTCTAGTACCTGCATCCCCACCCCTGACTCTCTAGTCCATGCCTCCCCACCCCTGACTCTCTAGTACATGCCTCCCCACCCCTGACTCTCTAGTCCATGCCTCCCCACCCCTGACTCTCTAGTACATGCCTCCCCACCCCTGACTCTCTAGTCCATGCCTCCCCACCCCTGACTCTCTAGTGCATGCCTCCCCACCCCTGACTCTCTAGTACCTGCCTCCCCACCCCTGACTCTCTAGTGCATGCCTCCCCACCCCTGACTCTCTAGTCCATGCCTCCCCACCCCTGACTCTCTAGTCCATGCCTCCCCACCCCTGACTCTCTAGTACCTGCCTCCCCACCATGACTCTCTAGTCCATGCCTCCCCACCCCTGACTCTCTAGTCCATGCCTCCCCACCCCAGACTCTCTAGTACCTGCCTCCCCACCCCTGACTCTCTAGTCCATGCCTCCCCACCCCTGACTCTCTAGTCCATGCCTCCCGACCCCTGACTCTCTAGTGCATGCCTCCCCACCATGACTCTCTAGTCCATGCCTCCCCACCCCTGACTCTCTAGTCCATGCCTCCCCACCCCTGACTCTCTAGTGCATGCCTCCCCACCCCTGACTCTCTAGTGCATGCCTCCCCACCCCTGACTCTCTAGTACCTGCCTCCCCACCCCTGACTCTCTAGTACCTGCCTCCCCACCATGACTCTCTAGTCCATGCCTCCCCACCCCAGACTCTCTACTCTAGTCCATGCCTCCCCACCCCTGACTCTCTAGTCCATGCCTCCCCACCCCTGACTCTCTAGTCCATGCCTCCCCACCCCTGACTCTCTAGTGCATGCCTCCCCACCATGACTCTCTAGTCCATGCCTCCCCACCCCTGACTCTCTAGTGCATGCCTCCCCACCCCTGACTCTCTAGTGCATGCCTCCAACCCCTGACTCTCTAGTCCATGCCTCCCCACCCCTGACTCTCTAGTACCTGCCTCCCCACCATGACTCTCTAGTCCATGCCTCCCCACCCCTGACTCTCTAGTCCATGCCTCCCCACCCCTGACTCTCTAGTCCATGCCTCCCCACCCCTGACTCTCTAGTCCATGCCTCCCCACCCCTGACTCTCTAGTCCATGCCTCCCCACCCTGACTCTCTAGTCCATGCCTCCCCACCCCTGACTCTCTAGTGCATGCCTCCCGACCCATGACTCTCTAGTCCATGCCTCCCCACCCTGACTCTCTAGTCCATGCCTCCCCACCCCTGACTCTCTAGTCCATGCCTCCCCACCCTGACTCTCTAGTGCATGCCTCCCCACCCCTGACTCTCTAGTACATGCCTCCCTACCCCTGACTCTTTAGTACATGCCTCCCCACCCCTGACTCTCTAGTCCATGACTCCCCACCCCTGACTCTCTAGTACCTGCCTCCCCACCCCTGACTCTCTAGTCCATGCCTCCCCACCCCTGACTCTCTAGTGCATGCCTCCCCACCCCTGACTCTCTAGTACCTGCCTCCCCACCATGACTCTCTAGTCCATGCCTCCCCACCCCTGACTCTCTAGTCCATGCCTCCCCACCCCTGACTCTCTAGTCCATGCCTCCCCACCCCTGACTCTCTAGTGCATGCCTCCCCACCCCTGACTCTCTAGTGCATGCCTCCCCACCCCTGACTCTCTAGTACCTGCCTCCCCACCATGACTCTCTAGTCCATGCCTCCCCACCCCTGACTCTCTAGTCCATGCCTCCCCACCCCTGACTCTCTAGTCCATGCCTCCCCACCATGACTCTCTAGTCCATGCCTCCCCACCCCTGACTCTCTAGTCCATGCCTCCCCTCCCCTGACTCTCTAGTCCATGCCTCCCCACCCCTGACTCTCTAGTCCATGCCTCCCCTCCCCTGACTCTCTAGTGCATGCCTCCCCACCCCTGACTCTCTAGTCCATGCCTCCCCACCCCTGACTCTCTAGTCCATGCCTCCCCACCCCTGACTCTCTAGTCCATGCCTCCCCACCCCTGACTCTCTAGTACCTGCCTCCCCACCCCTGACTCTCTAGTCCATGCCTCCCCACCCCTGACTCTCTAGTGCATGCCTCCCCACTCCTGACTCTCTAGTACCTGCCTCCCCACCCCTGACTCTCTAGTCCATGCCTCCCAACCCCTGACTCTCTAGTGCATGCCTCCCCACCATGACTCTCTAGTCCATGCCTCCCCACCCCTGACTCTCTAGTCCATGCCTCCCCACCCCTGACTCTCTAGTCCATGCCTCCCCACCCCTGACTCTCTAGTACCTGCCTCCCCACCCCTGACTCTCTAGTCCATGCCTCCCCACCCCTGACTCTCTAGTGCATGCCTCCCCACCCCTGACTCTCTAGTACCTGCCTCCCCACCCCTGACTCTCTAGTCCATGCCTCCCGACCCCTGACTCTCTAGTGCATGCCTCCCCACCATGACTCTCTAGTCCATGCCTCCCCACCCCTGACTCTCTAGTCCATGCCTCCCCACCCCTGACTCTCTAGTGCATGCCTCCCCACCCCTGACTCTCTAGTGCATGCCTCCCCACCCCTGACTCTCTAGTACCTGCCTCCCCACCCCTGACTCTCTAGTACCTGCCTCCCCACCATGACTCTCTAGTCCATGCCTCCCCACCCCTGACTCTCTAGTCCATGCCTCCCCACCCCTGACTCTCTAGTCCATGCCTCCCCACCCCTGACTCTCTAGTGCATGCCTCCCCACCCCTGACTCTCTAGTGCATGCCTCCCCACCCCTGACTCTCTAGTACCTGCCTCCCCACCCCTGACTCTCTAGTCCATGCCTCCCCACCCCTGACTCTCTAGTCCATGCCTCCCCACCATGACTCTCTAGTCCATGCCTCCCCACCCCTGACTCTCTAGTCCATGCCTCCCCTCCCCTGACTCTCTAGTCCATGCCTCCCCACCCCTGACTCTCTAGTGCATGCCTCCCCACCCCTGACTCTCTAGTCCATGCCTCCCCACCCCTGACTCTCTAGTCCATGCCTCCCCACCATGACTCTCTAGTCCATGCCTCCCCACCCCTGACTCTCTAGTACATGCCTCCCCACCACTGAATCTCTAGTACCTGCCTCCCCACCCCTGACTCTCTAGTACCTGCCTCCCCACCATGACTCTCTAGTCCATGCCTCCCCACCCCTGACTCTCTAGTCCATGCCTCCCCACCCCTGACTCTCTAGTCCATGCCTCCCCACCCCTGACTCTCTAGTGCATGCCTCCCCACCCCTGACTTTCTAGTACATGCCTCCCCACCCCTGACTCTCTAGTACCTGCCTCCCCACCATGACTCTCTAGTCCATGCCTCCCCACCCCTGACTCTCTAGTCCATGCCTCCCCACCCCTGACTCTCTAGTCCATGCCTCCCCACCCCTGACTCTCTAGTGCATGCCTCCCCACCCCTGACTCTCTAGTGCATGCCTCCCCACCCCTGACTCTCTAGTACCTGCCTCCCCACCCCTGACTCTCTAGTCCATGCCTCCCCACCCCTGACTCTCTAGTCCATGCCTCCCCACCCCTGACTCTCTAGTACATGCCTCCCCACCCCTGACTCTCTAGTCCATGCCTCCCCACCCCTGACTCTCTAGTACCTGCCTCCCCACCATGACTCTCTAGTCCATGCCTCCCCACCCCTGACTCTCTAGTCCATGCCTCCCCACCCCTGACTCTCTAGTACCTGCCTCCCCACCCCTGACTCTCTAGTCCATGCCTCCCCACCCCTGACTCTCTAGTGCATGCCTCCCCACCCCTGACTCTCTAGTACCTGCCTCCCCACCCCTGACTCTCTAGTCCATGCCTCCCGACCCCTGACTCTCTAGTGCATGCCTCCCCACCATGACTCTCTAGTCCATGCCTCCCCACCCCTGACTCTCTAGTCCATGCCTCCCCACCCCTGACTCTCTAGTACCTGCCTCCCCACCCCTGACTCTCTAGTCCATGCCTCCCCACCCCTGACTCTCTAGTGCATGCCTCCCCACCCCTGACTCTCTAGTACCTGCCTCCCCACCCCTGACTCTCTAGTCCATGCCTCCCCACCCCTGACTCTCTAGTCCATGCCTCCCCACCCCTGACTCTCTAGTACCTGCCTCCCCACCCCTGACTCTCTAGTCCATGCCTCCCCACCCCTGACTCTCTAGTGCATGCCTCCCCACCCCTGACTCTCTAGTACCTGCCTCCCCACCCCTGACTCTCTAGTCCATGCCTCCCGACCCCTGACTCTCTAGTGCATGCCTCCCCACCATGACTCTCTAGTCCATGCCTCCCCACCCCTGACTCTCTAGTCCATGCCTCCCCACCCCTGACTCTCTAGTCCATGCCTCCCCACCCCTGACTCTCTAGTACATCCCTCCCCACCCCTGACTCTCTAGTACCTGCCTCCCCACCCCTGACTCTCTAGTACCTGCCTCCCCACCATGACTCTCTAGTCCATGCATCCCCACCCCTGACTCTCTAGTCCATGCCTCCCCACCCCTGACTCTCTAGTCCATGCCTCCCCACCCCTGACTCTCTAGTGCATGCCTCCCCACCCCTGACTTTCTAGTACATGCCTCCCCACCCCTGACTCTCTAGTACCTGCCTCCCCACCCCTGACTCTCTAGTCCATGCCTCCCCACCCCTGACTCTCTAGTGCATGCCTCCCCACCCCTGACTCTCTAGTGCATGCCTCCCCACACCTGACTCTCTAGTACCTGCCTCCCCACCCCTGACTCTCTAGTCCATGCCTCCCCACCCCTGACTCTCTAGTCCATGCCTCCCCACCATGACTCTCTAGTCCATGCCTCCCCACCCCTGACTCTCTAGTCCATGCCTCCCCTCCCCTGACTCTCTAGTCCATGCCTCCCCACCCCTGACTCTCTAGTCCATGCCTCCCCTCCCCTGACTCTCTAGTGCATGCCTCCCCACCCCTGACTCTCTAGTGCATGCCTCCCCACCCCTGACTCTCTAGTCCATGCCTCCCCACCCCTGACTCTCTAGTCCATGCCTCCCCACCCCTGACTCTCTAGTACCTGCCTCCCCACCCCTGACTCTCTAGTCCATGCCTCCCCACCCCTGACTCTCTAGTGCATGCCTCCCCACCCCTGACTCTCTAGTACCTGCCTCCCCACCCCTGACTCTCTAGTCCATGCCTCCCGACCCCTGACTCTCTAGTGCATGCCTCCCCACCATGACTCTCTAGTCCATGCCTCCCCACCCCTGACTCTCTAGTCCATACCTCCCCACCCCTGACTCTCTAGTCCATGCCTCCCCACCCCTGACTCTCTAGTACCTGCCTCCCCACCCCTGACTCTCTAGTCCATGCCTCCCCACCCCTGACTCTCTAGTGCATGCCTCCCCACCCCTGACTCTCTAGTACCTGCCTCCCCACCCCTGACTCTCTAGTCCATGCCTCCCGACCCCTGACTCTCTAGTGCATGCCTCCCCACCATGACTCTCTAGTCCATGCCTCCCCACCCCTGACTCTCTAGTCCATGCCTCCCCACCCCTGACTCTCTAGTGCATGCCTCCCCACCCCTGACTCTCTAGTGCATGCCTCCCCACCCCTGACTCTCTAGTACCTGCCTCCCCACCCCTGACTCTCTAGTACCTGCCTCCCCACCATGACTCTCTAGTCCATGCCTCCCCACCCCTGACTCTCTAGTGCATGCCTCCCCACCCCTGACTCTCTAGTCCATGCCTCCCCACCCCTGACTCTCTAGTGCATGCCTCCCCACCCCTGACTCTCTAGTGCATGCCTCCCCACCCCTGACTCTCTAGTACCTGCCTCCCCACCCCTGACTCTCTAGTACCTGCCTCCCCACCATGACTCTCTAGTCCATGCCTCCCCACCCCTGACTCTCTAGTGCATGCCTCCCCACCCCTGACTCTCTAGTCCATGCCTCCCCACCCCTGACTCTCTAGTGCATGCCTCCCCACCCCTGACTCTCTAGTGCATGCCTCCCCACCCCTGACTCTCTAGTACCTGCCTCCCCACCCCTGACTCTCTAGTCCATGCCTCCCCACCCCTGACTCTCTAGTCCATGCCTCCCCACCATGACTCTCTAGTCCATGCCTCCCCACCCCTGACTCTCTAGTCCATGCCTCCCCTCCCCTGACTCTCTAGTCCATGCCTCCCCACCCCTGACTCTCTAGTGCATGCCTCCCCACCCCTGACTCTCTAGTCCATGCCTCCCCACCCATGACTCTCTAGTCCATGCCTCCCCACCATGACTCTCTAGTCCATGCCTCCCCACCCCTGACTCTCTAGTACATGCCTCCCCACCACTGAATCTCTTGTACCTGCCTCCCCACCCCTGACTCTCTAGTACCTGCCTCCCCACCATGACTCTCTAGTCCATGCCTCCCCACCCCTGACTCTCTAGTCCATGCCTCCCCACCCCTGACTCTCTAGTCCATGCCTCCCCACCCCTGACTCTCTAGTGCATGCCTCCCCACCCCTGACTTTCTAGTACATGCCTCCCCACCCCTGACTCTCTAGTACCTGCCTCCCCACGATGACTCTCTAGTCCATGCCTCCCCACCCCTGACTCTCTAGTCCATGCCTCCCCACCCCTGACTCTCTAGTCCATGCCTCCCCACCCCTGACTCTCTAGTGCATGCCTCCCCACCCCTGACTCTCTAGTGCATGCCTCCCCACCCCTGACTCTCTAGTACCTGCCTCCCCACCCCTGACTCTCTAGTCCATGCCTCCCCACCCCTGACTCTCTAGTCCATGCCTCCCCACCCCTGACTCTCTAGTACATGCCTCCCCACCCCTGACTCTCTAGTCCATGCCTCCCCACCCCTGACTCTCTAGTACCTGCCTCCCCACCATGACTCTCTAGTCCATGCCTCCCCACCCCTGACTCTCTAGTGCATGCCTCCCCACCCCTGACTCTCTAGTACCTGCCTCCCCACCCCTGACTCTCTAGTCCATGCCTCCCGACCCCTGACTCTCTAGTGCATGCCTCCCCACCATGACTCTCTAGTCCATGCCTCCCCACCCCTGACTCTCTAGTCCATGCCTCCCCACCCCTGACTCTCTAGTACCTGCCTCCCCACCCCTGACTCTCTAGTCCATGCCTCCCCACCCCTGACTCTCTAGTGCATGCCTCCCCACCCCTGACTCTCTAGTACCTGCCTCCCCACCCCTGACTCTCTAGTCCATGCCTCCCCACCCCTGACTCTCTAGTACATCCCTCCCCACCCCTGACTCTCTAGTACCTGCCTCCCCACCCCTGACTCTCTAGTACCTGCCTCCCCACCCCTGACTCTCTAGTCCATGCCTCCCCACCCCTGACTCTCTAGTCCATGCCTCCCCACCCCTGACTCTCTAGTCCATGCCTCCCCACCCCTGACTTTCTAGTACATGCCTTCCCACATCATGCGACCACCAGCTGTGGCGGCTGCAGCAGGTCCTAAGCATGTTCTTCCCCTCCACAGGGTGTATTTTCCTCATGCACTTCTTTTAAATTATTTTTTAATATTTATTTATTTATTCCCTTTTATTGCCCTTGTTTTATTGTAGTTATTATTGTTGTTGATGATGTCGTCGTTGTTAGGTAGAACAGAGAGAAATGGATAGAGGAGGGGAAGGCAGAGAGGGGGAGGGAAAGACAGACACCTGCAGACCTGCTTCACTGCCTGTGAAGCGACTCCCATGCAGGTGGGGAGCTGGAGACTTGAACCAGGATCCTCATGCCAGTCCTTGCGATTTGCGCCACGTGCGCTTAACCCACTGTGCTATGGCCCAACCCCCTTCCTCATGCACTTCTTTCTGTTTTACTGGATTTGGAAGCTAGTAATACAGGACAGCCCTATCTGGATTTCCTGAGCATGTACAAACTCTTACTTAAAAAGAAGACTCCATCCACTTGAGGTAGGTGTTAATTCATCCCAGGCGGGATGTGTGATACCATTTTAAGCAGGATCATTACAGGCAGGTTGAGAGGTGAGAGTGAGCCTGGCTCTGCCATCCCGTCGTCTCCTCACTGAAAGCCTCCAGGGCTTCTCACCTGCCCAGCACCTAGGACTTGTGAGGCGCACAGTAAATACGGGGAGTCATGGAGAAACCGCTTCTGGGTTTGGTCGGTGTGACTCAGTGTCTGCACCTGCAGAGGGGTGCCTTCTGGGGACACTCCGGTGAACCTGACAGGTGGAGAACCTGGGCAGGAAGTGCCCAAGCATGGATCTCAAGGTTGAGCGAAGCCAAAGCCCTCAGGAAGAATATTATATATTTTAAAATATTTATTTATTTATTTTCCCTTTTGTTGCCCTTGTTTTATTGTTGAAGATATTATTGTTGTAATTATTGATGTCATTGTTGGATGGGACAGAGAGAAATGGAGAGAGGAGGGGAAGACAGAGAGCGGGAGAGACAGACAGACACCTGCAGACCTGCTTCACCACCTGTGAAGTGACTCCCCTGCAGGTGGGGAGCTGGGGGCTCGAACTGGGATCCTTACAGTGTTCTTTACGCTTTGTGCCACCTGTGCTTTAACCGCTGAGCTACCGCCCGACTCCCTCTTCCCATTTTTTAAATTTTATTTATTTATTTTCCCTTTTGTTGCCCTTTATTGTTGTTGTAGTTATTATTGTTATTGTCGTTGTTAGATAGGACAGAGAGAAATGGAGAGAGGAGGGGAAGACAGAGAGCGGGAGAGATAGACAGACACCTGCAGACCTGCTTCACCACCTGTGAAGTGACTCCCCTGCAGGTGGGAAGCCGGGGGCTCGAACTGGGATCCTTACGCCGGTTCTTGCGCTTTGCGCCACCTGCGCTTAGCCCGCTGTGCTACCGCCTGACTTCTGAACGCTATTTTTTTTTAAACTTGCAATTAACACAACATCTGTTTCACCATCTTACAGTCCAGAAGTCTGCGGTAGTTACTAGGTCACACAACTGTCACAACCGGCTCATTTCAGAGCACTTGCCTCACCCCAGAGAACGAGCCCACAGCTCTGTGCAGGGAACCCCGATTCCCTCACTGCCGGGCCAGGGGACCACCAGCTCCCTTCCTGTCCCCAAAGACTCTCCTTCTCTTGCCAACCCAGGTGTGCAGCTGTGGCCTCTGTGCCCGTCTCTCCACAGAGCACTCTGTCTCACGGACAGTACTCTCTCCCTCCCCAAGACCCATCAGCACTCCCATGTACGGACACAGGGCGTCTCGACAGCCTGGTGGACATCTGGGTCGTGTCCACTTGGAGGTCACAGTCAATGATGCAGCCGAGCGTCTCAGAACGAGCTCTCTGTGGGCTCTCACCTCCAGCACACACCGGGTCACACTCAGAGGCTGGCCTGCCTGCCCCCAGCTCCCTGCTGCCCCCCACCCCCATGGCTCTGTCCATCCCTGGGGTGTTCCCCAAGGGTCCTACCTGGGCGTGGGATGGTGGGAGCCCCCTTCGGATGTAGACGCCGAAGAGTGCGTCCTTGCCGAGGGAGATGTTGAACTTGAGGAACTGAGGCTGCCTGATGTGCAGCTGGGCCCTCCAGAACACGCCCGGGGGCACCTCCTGGCTCACCCTGCGCCCCACTTCTGCCTCCCCGCTGTCGATGCTGCTGTTCCGCAAGGACCATGGCCCTGGAAGAGAAGGCAGCAGGTGCATACGTCAGACACGCTCACAGCACACGCCTGCTCGCACCACACCGGGGGCCGGGAGATGGCTCCTCCGGGACAGTGCACACCCGGGCCAGAACCCCAGGCGCCACCTGGGTGCACCCTGCAGGGGAAACTCCATAGGTGACGATGTGATGCTGTGGTGTTTCTCCTTCTATCTCTGCATTTTTCTTTCTGAAACTAGAGGGAAAAATAAGAAAAAAAAAAAAAAAGTCTGCTGGGAGCAGTAGAATTGGATAGGCTTGAGACCCCTGCAGGGGGAAAAAAGATTCAACTCGTGGTGAGCGACTTTCTCTTCAAATCACAACTGAAAACACCGAGGTTTAGACAACAAACCCATAAACACGGACTCCAGGGCACCGGGAGTCTTGGCACAAGGTTCTCCAGAGTGCGGCGCGTGTGACTGCTCTTAACGGATGGAACGCAGCTGGAGCTGGAGTCTGAGTTGACCACGCAAGGCTCCCAAGACCCCCGGGAGGGGCGGTGACAGCGAGATTCACTGGGTACCAGCTGCAACTCTGGCAGCTCTTTGCGGTTTTTTTTTTTTCCAGACTCAAACTAGTCCAACCCACCCTGACACTGTCGTAGATTAGGGGCAGAAAAGCCATGGTGAACAAAAACCTGTCCAAAGCAGACACAAGAGCTCCTCAGGACATGGGCGGGGTGGGTCTCCTTATCACTGGGTGCTGGGAGGCCCCTCCTTGAGGTGGAACCCGGGGACCCCACCCCTAACCCCGCCCCTCAACATGCCAGGAACTTCTCCCCTGGCTGAAACCACTTGATTCAAAACCTGGCTTGCCCACAGGTCCGTCAGGGCTGCTGTGATGAGTTCTAGAAAGACCTGTTTTTAAGGCCGATTTTATCCTGACACGAAGCCGGCCAGTGCCACCTTCACTCCGGGGGGTGGGGGGTGGCGCTTACCTGGCAGACCCAGAATTAATAGGAGCTGGGCGGAGAAACACAGTTCTCTTTTTTCTCACAGTCTTACTGTCAATAGGGAGAAGACCTAGCTGGGACCAAGTCTCCAGAAAGCCACTGATGGTTCTCTCAGACGAATGGTGAATTTGGTGGAAAATACATAATCACGTCTAGGCATTCCCCTGTGAGTTTGAGGAGTTCTACACCCGGAGCTCGGTGGTGGCACACCCGGTTAACTGCTCATAGTACTAAGCACAAGGACCTGCTCAAGGATCTGGGTTCGAGCCCCCGGCTCACCACCTGCAGGGGGAAGCTTGACAAGTAGTGAAGCAGGTCTGCAGGTATCTCTTTTTCTCTGTCCCTCTCTCTCCTCCCCCTCCTCTCTCGATTTCTCTCTGTTCTATCCAATAAAATGGAAAAATGGCTACCAGGGGCAGTGGATTTGGAGTGCCAACACTGAGCCCCAGCGATCACCCTGGAGGCAATAAATAAATAAATAAATAAACAAATAAATAAGTAATTGAGAGAGAACTTGTAGACCAATGGGAAGTCCTCTGTATGAGGTCTGTTCAATCTCTGCCCAGAGGATCTTGGGTCTTGGAAAGCTTCTGTCTCACAAGTTCAAAGGAGAAGCACACAGTCAGTCACCCGAGGGCAGGAAGTTATTCTCTCTCGTATTGAGGCCAGAGAGATATTGAGTCTATCCAGCTCTAGGGGAAATCATATACAAAGCCAACAAGCACTGAAAACAGGAGGAGGAACACGGCTTTCAGTCACATAGACTGTACAAGGATAATGAACCCTGGAAGTGTTTCCAGTGGTACTTAGTTTGCTTTTAAATCTGTTTGTTTTATGAGAGAGAGACAGAGAGAGAGAGAGAGAGAGAGAGTTAGTTGGAGAGAGATCAGAGTGCTGCTCTGTTCAGTTGGAGCTCGCGGCTGTACTGGGGATTGAACCTGGGACCTTAGGCATGGGAGTCTCAGGCTCCATGATGGGCTGTATTTCTGACCCCCTTTCCCCAAGGGGAGCTTGGGCATCTTCTCCGCATGGCGTCTTCCAGGGTAAGAAACACCACACAGCCCCAGGCGGCTCAGGGCTCTGCAGGCCCTGCACTGGTCGCCCCTCAGACAGTCCAGATGCCTTGATGTTGCAACAGAGAAGGCAGACACTCTGGCACGGGGGAGACTCTAGGCCTGGAGGGAGAGGCCTTCCTCCATGGGGACATTTGGGACTCCATGAGCTTGCCCACCTGTCTTCTGGTGAAGTGAGAATCTTAGGAAGACAGTCTGAAAAAAGTTCCCTGCAGGTTGTTGTTGTTGTTGTTGTTGTTTTTAAATAAAATGAAATTAGCTTTTGCAAGCTCTGTGGAGAAGTGTCTATTATAAGAGAAACTTCCTTGTGGACTCTTTTGAGGAACTAGGAGTTAAGTCTTTATCTTCTGTATGAAGCCTTGCAGATAAATGAACCACGCAGAGGAGTTATGTTGAAAAGACCCGGAGGTCATGAGCCAAGAGTCCCGGGGCCCAGTCCTGATGCGAAGTGACCTGGAACCTCGAGGAAGGGGCAGGGGGTGAGTGAGTGAGTGGAACCATGGTCCTCGCTGCACAGCGGCTGACTGGCTCTAGGTGCATCCGCTGGCCCCGGGCCCAGACGGCTGGCTGTGTGCTCAGCTGCTTCCCCAATGGACACCTGGGTGACCCCTCTCCAACCACATCCATCCAGGAGTCCCCAACACCAGGTGTGCCCCCTCACTCACACAATGTCCACCGAGCACTGACTATACTGTGAGGCAGTCCTGAGTGGCCCTCACAGCTGGGGTGACATTCCCATGATCACCCGTCCAGGTAGCCAGCACCCCAGAGTCCTGTGGAGTCAGTCTGGGCATCCCAGCAACAGCCATCAAAAGCCGTCCTGGGGCTGCAAGTGGGCCATGACCAAGCCTGGGCTTCCCCTGGAGCCAGACTCTTCCTTGTCCCTCGGGCTGCACAGTGAGATGTGGAGGTGACATTCACATCACCTGAAGCGGCAGAGGCTGGAGACAGGGACGTCTGGCTGATTCCCCCCCAGCCATCTGAGGAGCTTCCTGGGTGTTGGGAGCACCCAAACGAAGGACTCTGTGGACAAGTCCCCCTCCAGCCCTGCAGGGGTGCTCCCAGAGATGGGGAGCGAGGGCCCGGTGCCGGGCACACCCCAGGCCCCAGCCAGTCAGAGAAGATGCCTGCACAGCCTCTGTAGGCTCAGCACTTCACAAGGTGTCGCCACACGTCACGGAGGGCAGAGGAGGCTCTGCCCAAAGCAGAGACAGAGGGAAGGGGCTCGGGTCAGCACTTCCTCCACGTGACCCTGCTCTGCCTCGCAGGGTCTTGCCTGCTGCAGATGCAGTGAGATGCAGGACGTGGCCTTGCTCATCCCACTGTGCGTCTGTTCATCTGGAGATGAGGCTGTCTCGGGACCTCTCAGCCAGGAGAGAAGGTGTGAGAGCATCTTCTAAGGATGTGGGAGGTGAGCCCTGCACAGCTCGGCCAGCCACCCCCAGCTCCTCCTTCCTGAGACAGCGCTGGGGCAGTGCACGGAGAGCCGGACTCTCACCAAATCCTCGAGGGCGCGGCACTGCTCATGATCGTGTATTCTCTAAACACACTCGCTGCCAGGACTTCATGCCAGCGTGACACACTGCTGAGCGAACTCCTGGGGCAGCCTTTTCATCCTTTCATTTTAGACGGAGGGAGAGAGCAGAGACCCCCACAGGCCTGCCCAGCCTCCATGGGCTCCCTGGGTGCTGTGCAGGGTGCTGAGAGAGGAGAGACCCCCACAGGCCTGCCCACCCTCCATGGGCTCCCTGGGTACTGTGCAGGGTGCTGAGAGAGGAGAGACACCCCACAGCTCTGCCCACCCTCCATGGGCTCCCTGGGTGCTGTGCATGGTGCTGAGAGAGGAGAGACCCCACAGCCCTGCCCACCCTCCATGGGGCTCCCTGGGTGCTGTGCAGGGTGCTGAGAGAGGAGAGACCCACAGCCCTGCCCACCCTCCATGGGCTCCCTGGGTGCTGTGCATGGTGCTGAGAGAGAAGAGACCCCACAGCCCTGCCTACCCTCCATGGGGCTCCCTGGGTGCTGTGCAGGGTGCTGAGAGAGGAGAGACCCCACAGCCCTGCCCACCCTCCATGGGCTCCCTGGGTGCTGTGCAGGGTGCTCCCACATGGTGCTGGGGACTCAGCCTGGGGCCTCACACATGAAAGGTGTGCGCTCTTTCTGCAGAGCTATCTCCTGCTTCCTTTCTATCTTCTGCAATCCCAGCTTCTCTGAGATGTCAGATACAAACAGTTAGCTCCGGGCCAGCAGCAGTGTCCACTGACAAGTGGGCTCCGGGCAGCCCAGCCCCTTACACATCACTGGTGTCACCAGAGAAGGAGACTCTGGGTGCATTGTGGCAGCTACTCAGCTGGTCCCCGTGATGTCTCCTACTTCTCCGGTGAGACAGCCACAGAGGCAGAGTGACAGGCTGAAAGCTACACTGCTGAAACTGTGACTGGCCGGCCCCGAGACCCACCTGCCTGAGCCCTGTGTCACCTGCATTTTAGACCCTGGACCCTGCACGTGGCTAAGGGATGCCCCCCCCCCCCCAGTAGGAGGAGTGACCTGCCTGCAGGTGTGCAAGTGACCTCGTAGGGACAGCCAGGCTGCGTGAGGGTCAGGGGGAGGGACGTGGGGTGGTGGTACCATTGCACAGCCAGCCAGGAGAGGCTGGGTACGCGCCAAGCAGCAGGACGGGTTCCCAAGCAGGCCATGGAGCCGAGACCATCAGAGGAAGCCTTGAGACACCAGCGCTCAGGCAGTGACCTCCCGCCCTTCTGCAAACTTCTTAACTTTGCAAAAGCCGCATGCAGGGCGGCAGGCGTGCTGGAGCCCCAGGCTGGGCCATGTTCATCGGGAAGCTGACGGGAGGCAGAGGCAGGACAGCATCCTCCCTGCTAATCTGGCTCCTGGTCCCCTGCACTCAGCCAACGAATAAAAACCATTACGGAGTTTTTGCTGAAAGGGCAAGTGTTGAAAAACATGTTTCTAAACAGAATAACAGTCTTTGCCATTTTTCCCCAACTTGCATACCATCTGGATATCCAGATTTTTATCTTATTTTATTTTTTTTTTCCAAAGGGTAGGAGAGAAATGTGCTCCAGGCATAAATAAATGTTTACAGCTGAGTCGTAAAGCGAGAATGGTGGGGATTGGAGCAGACGGGCTGGCAGGGCTGAAACACGGCATGACGGCAGAGGGACAAGCCTGGGCGGGAATGGAGGGGGTGGCCAGCACGTGGGGGTCCTGCCTGCTGACCCGATCAGCAAGTGTCAGGACGGAGTCTGCTTAGAGTGATCCTGACTCTCGTGGGACCTTGACGTTCTAAAGGTGGCACATTTGGAAGACGCGGCATCTCCTGAGAGGCTGACAGAGGTGCCTCTAAGTGGACCAACCCAGAGACAGCACAGTGATGTCAGGACACCGGCCAGCACCCCTGGGTCCCCTTCAGGTGCCCGGAACACACAGACTTGGTTTTTTACCAGAGTCACCACCTGGGTGTGGTGTTGCGAGCTGGGGAGGAGGCGCCACCTTATAGCTGAGGGCTCTGTCTGAGAGGACAGATGCCTGGGCTCAGGTCACACAGCTGCTAAGTGACAGAGCTGGTGTCTGCGTCCTGTGCTTCTGCCCCAGTCCGCCATCACTCCGGATCTGTGGATGTTTCCGTGAACACATCACGACTTGGCCGAGGGGGAGAAGCTGGCAGGAGCTGGGATTGTGGGTTCTTCTTTGTTTCCTCGAATCTGGGCTGTTACCAGAAAGTTCTAGCTGAGCAGAAATGGGTTTGCACGTGTGTGTGTGTGTGTGTGTGTGTGTGTGTGTGTGTGTGTGTGTGTGAGAGAGAGAGAGAGAGAGAGAGAGAGAGAGAGAGAGAGAGATCTCAGAAAACTTCCCCCAGTGGAGCGAAGGGCAAATATTGGACTGTCAGAAAAGTCGTGGCTGATTTTTGCATGGAAAATACAGAAAAATACTCCAAGACTTTCCAGACAGGCCAATATTAGAGGTTCTGTGAGACAGCTGGTCTGTCTACTTGTGTCCATCTGTGCCCAGGGGTGGAGAGGGCTGCACTCCAGCAAGACCTGGTTTGCAGAGCTGGCCTAGAGAAGTCTGCTCAGCCCTGAGGTCGCAGGGAGCCTTGAATTTCTGGTGGGGTGGGCTTTTAGCAGGCCCGTGCCTGCGCTCTCTTCAGGGCCACATGCAAACCGGCTGCTTGGGATCTGCCCTGAGAGAGCTCCTCTCTGAGGGTCTAGCCGAACCCCTGGATGCCCCCATGTGACCTGACTGCACGAGCACCCGGCACCCAGTCTCTGAGCTCGAGGCTGACCTTACCCCAGGTCTGTGGAAGGAACAAGCATGGGGGCTCCCTGCTCTCGGCGGCGAGCAGCACGGGTGGGCTGGTGGGCGGCCCTGGTGGTCCTGTGCAGAGCCTGGAGCCTGGCCACATTGAGTTTTCTTTTTTCTTTCTATTTTTTTTTAATTGCTGCCAGGGTTCTCACTAGGTTTTGCTGCCGGCCATATGGATCCTCTTCTCTTAGCTCCTTTTTAAAAATTTCTTATTTGCTAGGACAGAGAGAAGCTGAGAGAGGAGGGGGAGGCAGAGAGGGAGAGATAAAGAGAGCCACCTGCCGGTGTGCCTCACCACTTGTGAGGTGTCCCCTCTGCAGGTGGGGTGTGGGGATTCGAACTTGGGTCCTTGTGTATGATAATGTGTGCTTTTTACCACTGTGTCACTGCCTTCTCCCCCTTTATTTTGTTTGATTGCCACCAGGGCCATCACTGGCGCTGTGTTGGCACTAGGAATCCACCCTGCCAGTGGCTCCCTTTCCCCCCACTTTGCCTTTCTTTCTTTCTTTCTTTCTTTCTTTCTTTCTTTCTTTCTTTCTCTCTCTCTTTCTTTCTTTCTCTTTTTAAAAAATATTTATTTATTTATTCCCTTTTGTTGCCCTTGTTGTATTGTTGTAGTTCTTATTGTTGTTGTTGATGTTGTCGTTGTTGGATAGGACAGAGAGAAATGGAGAGAGGAGGGGAAGACAGAGAGGGGGAGAGAAAGACAGACACCTGCAGACCTGCTTCACCGCCTGTGAAGCGACTCCCCTGCAGGTGGGGAGCCGGGGGCTCAGACCGAGACTGGGATCCTTATGCCGGTCCTTGTGCTTCGCGCCACGTGCGCTTAACCTGCTGTGCTACCACCCTCCTCCCCCTTTCTTTCTATTTTACTGGCTAGGACAGAGGGAAACTAAGAGAGGCAGGGAGGCTAGAGAGGGAGAGACAAAGAGAGACACCTGCAGACTTGCTCCACTGCTTGTGGTGAAGCTTCTCCCTTGCAGGTGGGGAGTGGGGATTTGAACCTGGGTTCTTGCTCATGGCAATATGTGCGCAACAAGCTTTCATTGGATGATATTGAGGAGAGAAGACAAGCCCCAGGGAATGACACATGGAAAGGGAGACGGAGAGCCCAGAACACACTTTCCTCTAAGTCAGTAACCTGGTGCTCTGTTTCCGGGGAGGGATAAGCAGAGGGGTCTGGGCAGAGCAAACTGTCCCCAAGACCAGGTAGTGAAGCACTATTGACATGCCGTCCTGCAGGCTCCGAGATGAGGCTCACACACCTGTGTTTTCCCTGCATTTTAATTTGCTGCTTCTGCTGGTTGCGGACCCAGTAATTGCTTAATAAGATCAACCTCCCTGGCAGTGTGTGGTGTGTCTTGATTAAAGCCTCATTGCAGCGAAGGCCTGTCCCAAAATGGAGGGGGTGTGAATTCATTAACTTATTGCCAATACCTCTTGATGGTAAGCCTCTGAAATACTGGTAACCTAGTCGATCGGAATTGATCCAGGTTATTTAAGCCCAGAATTTGGGGGGCGTTGAAGGGGGATGGAAGGAGGTCACTGGATCACAAAGCTTAGACCTAAGGTGACTCTTGCTTAAAAAAAAGAAGAAGTAGGTGGGGTTGTAAGAAAAATGAAAACCTTCCCAGTTTTTGTGTTTTTGCTTGTTTTTAGATCAAAGTGCATCACCAAAGAAAGAGAAGCCATCTCCTTCTAGGGAGAAAGTGCTGTTTTAGTGCCTGGGAGGAGAAATTCCAAGGCTTAGTGCTCTGGGGTGTGTGTGTGTGTGTGGGGGGGGGGGATACAGGTCCAAGAAGGATGACAGAGGACCTAGTGGGGGTTGCATTGTTATATGGAAAACTGGTAAATGTTATGCATGTACAAACTATTGTATTTACCATTGAACGTAAAACATTAATTCCACAATAAAGAAAATTAAAAAAAGAAGTGTGGGGGTGGCTGCCAGGAGGTTGAGTGGTAAGGTCCTTGTGCTACCCTCCTGCCGGCCAGCTCCATCCTGGAGGAGGCACCTCCAGTGGCCCCCAGGCCACCAGGTCCCCAGGCCGCCAGGTCCCTAGGCCCCCAGATCCCCAGGCCCCCAGGTCCCCAGGCCGCCAGGTCCCCAGGCCCCCAGGTCCCCAGGCCGCCAGGTCCCCAGGTCCCCAGGTCCCCAGGCCGCCTCTCCTCAGCAGCTCGGTAACACCTGCAAGTCTCCTGGCTGCTTCCATCAATATTTCTTTCTTTTTGAATTTTTTAAAGGAAAATTATTATCTTTATTTATTAAGCAGAGGCAGTCAGACATCAAGAGAGAAGGGGGAGATGAGAGAGGAAGAGAGACACCTGCCACCCACTCGTGACACTTTCCCCCTGCAGGTGGGGACCCGAGGCTTGAACCTGGGTCCTTGTGCATTGTAATGTGCGCTCAGCCAGGTGTGCCACCACCTGTCCCCCATGAACATTTCCATGGTTCCCCCTGCACTACTGTGAGAGCTGGGGTGCGCCAGCCCCCCAACCCCAGTCGCTGAACCCCCGCTTCAGTCGCTGGCTGTGCTCCTTGGGCCTTCCCCAGCAGAGAGCCTCCAGCAGGCCCTGTGCCAGCTCCCCGGCCCGGCACACACAGCCAGCAGACTGGACAGCAGACATGGGACATGTGGGGAGCCCTGCCTGTCTCCCCCTCTCCTAGCCCGGCTCTTGCCGACCTTCCTAGACCTGAAGGCTGTGACCTCAGAGGGCAGCTGCGCACCACCTCACCTTTGCCTCCAGATGGCAGTGTCGCCACATCGTCGCTGCCTGGTAAGCCTGTCCTTATCCCATTGTTAAAGGTGTGTCCATCTGCCGGCTGCAGTTGCCAATTGAGTCCGAGCAGATGCATTGCTGTGGGAGAGACAAAGTGAGGAGAACGTGAACGGAGCGTTCGGGGAGGCGAATGTCGGCCAGGGCCAACACCCAGTGTTGCAAAGTGGCTTCATGCCTCGGCAGGCGGCCGGGGGGGGGAGACGGGAGTGGGACACGGGGAGCTGAGCTGGGGGAGGGGGCAGTCTGGGGTGGGCCCAGCTAGGGGAGGGAGAAGCCACAGCTCAGGGCTCCTCTGGGGCCTGTTCCTGGCCGCCTTCTGTCCCCAGTCTCTGAAGGCTGCTGCTGTCACAGTGGTAGTCCTGGCCCCCAGAAGCAGCTTCTCCCAAGCCAGCCCAGAGCAAAGCAGGCCCAGGCCCAGGCCCCCCAGGGAGGTCAGCCCTCCCTACAGATGCCAGGTCCTCCCAGGACCTCCCTCTGCTGCTCTTCATGATGGTGGGTCCCTGTGACCAGAGCTTGGGGTGGGATGGGGTTCCTCCTGGAGAGATCCCTCTCTCTTGCACAGGGTCAGTGCAGAGTTCTGAAGTCACCCCCCCCCCCCACTCCCTAGCCAGGGCCAAGCCTTTCTGCTCCACAAACCCCTTTCCTGCTTGGCCGTCTGTCTGTCAGTGCAGACTCCCCACTTCCTGATGCACTGAGCACATCTCCTGTATCCTGTATCTCTGAGGGGGACCCTTCCCACAGCTCAGGATGAAAGACAAAGACCAACACCCGTCTTCTCCCAGAGCCCCCTGCCAGACTGGCTCAGAAATGCTCCATTTGCAAACATGCACGGAGCGCAGTGGGCCACAGCCTGCTCCCCACCCAGACTGCAAAAGCTGCATCTGCGGGGATTTTCGCAGGACGCTGCAGGCTAGGCTAGGCGCTGGCTGTTTCCAGCACTGCAGGAGAAGCGATGGCCTTTGACAGGGAGGGGCTCCCAGCCTGCTGGGGCTGGAACGGTCAGCTCAGCCACAGGAAATGCAATTAACAACGCTTAGGAAACTGTTCACACAGCAATTAATTCTGTAGGCCTGCGGCCACTGGAGGGCAGCCTGCCTTCCATCAAGGTAACATACCTCCCCGCACCATGGGGCGGGACCCAGGGCTGCCTGCTGAGGGGTGGTCTCCAGGTGTGTGTGTGTGTGTGCCTTTCCCGCCCAGCAGCAGAACCCCATTTCCTTTCCAGACGGCACCCTGGGGCGTGCACATAGGTCTCTCCCTTGAAGGGACCGGATCCCACAGCCTGCAGTCCTGACAAAATCCCCTGTGCAGAGGGCAGGGAACGGGTGTGGGGCTGCAGGGTGACAGCCGTAGCTCCCCAGGCTCCATTCTCAGTGAAGGGAGCGACTTCAGACTCAACGCTGGGTGGTGACACACCCTACTGAGTGCAGGCTACCATTGCCAGGACCTGGGTTCAAGCTCACTGACCCCACCTGCAGGGAGGAAGCTTCATGAGCAGTGACACAGGGCTGCAGGCCTCTCTCTCTGTCTCTCTCTCTTCCCTTCCCTCTTGATGTTTGTTTATCTAATCAATAAATAAAAATACGTTTTTTTTATAGAACTGTGCTGCCACACGGTTATCAGGGTCTCTCCTGCTGCTGGAGGGGTGTTCTCTCGTCTTGAGAGTCTCTGTTTTCAGAGAGACTCTGCCCAGTACAGCAGATGCAGCAGGGGCCCTGCAGAACCAGGGCCGACTCTCAGGTCTGAGGTGTGAGTGGGGGCTGGAGGATTCCTCCATGTCCCACCCAGCACGCACAGAGCCTTTTAAGACTGTCTGCCTGCCCAGAGCTCAGGCCTCCCCCCATCCAGAGCTCAGCCCTGCCCTCCGTGTGAGGCGCAGAGTGCGTGGCAGGGCCCAGCCCTTGGGGAACACAAAGCCTGAAGGCACTGAGCGTTGAGGGGGAAACCCCCAGCCCAAACTCCTGTCTTCAAAGATGCAAACCACCCCCCCCAACACCTGTTTGTTGTGCATATTTCCCTGGCCCCATCTGGATATTCAGAAATCCAAGGATTCTGGAGCGAGTGATGCTGCAGGGTGTGAGCAGGGGGAGGGTCGGGTAAGTAGGGGTGTGCAGGCGGCCCAGGTCAGCTCAGCTCGGCTCCCAAAAGTGAAAGGAGAACAGAGAGAGGGGGATGGATGAGGGGGGGGGGGCGGCTGGGCCTGCAGGAGACTCAAGTTTGGGCAGATTTTCTGCTGCGGAACTGTTCGCTGAGGAAATAAGTGTGAATTCTACGGGGGCCCAGCCACCTCCTCCTGCTCCCCCCTCTTTTTTTGGGGGGGGTGTTTCAAACAGGTGTGTGTTGGGGATTTCTTTTTCTTCCTAGTGGGCTGTTCCTTTTCTCTGGCCTGAGTAAGAACAGAGACCCAGGGGGAGCCGCAGAGCCAAGGAGCCTCTGGGGCACTGAGAATCCTGCTGCTTGGTGCCCTGTTGGCATGCCTGGTGGCTGGCTGGGACAGCACCCAGCACCCCATCACCCCCCTCCCTCCCTCCAATGTGGACAGAATCAAGGCTCCTCCCACAGGCCAGGGGGAAGGTGCTGGCCCTTGTTTGGGGTGAGCAGTGGGTGTCTAGTCCATGAGGCATCCTGCTAAGGCTTACTAGAACAGACAATTAGCTGGGCAGGGGGCTAGAACACAGGATCTTCAGGGAAGGTCCTGGGTTCGATCCCTGGCCCCACCAGTAACTGGAGCTGAGCAGCAGTTGGGCTGCAAAAGTAACATGCGTTCTCTCGAGTGCTTCACGATTGAAAGGAGTTTAAAGAGTGTGAGACTCGAACCCTAGCCTCAAGAGGTGTGTCTCTTATTTCTCCCTCCTGCATCGCGAGCCACTGAATGGGAGGGATCTCCCAGGCATGGAGGGAAGTCCCACCCACAAGCCCTGCTGACTAGGCACTGTGTCTGTGTACCTCATGCCCCAGCGCAAGCTAGAGACGCACCTGCCCCTGTCCTCCCAAGCTCTGGGAATAGCTGCAGAGCTGGCCAGCAGGAAAGGCTGCTAGGGCTCTGTGGACTTTTACAAGGTGTGTTTTAAAGAGAGAGGTGTTGGGCATTACGCCCTACTCCATCATTGATGCTGTGGTCTGTTTACATAATCACTGATTTGCCTGAGACCCACCCTGCCTGCAAGCTATTGGTTAACCCCACTGGTTAGAACCTTCGCAACAGCTGCTATGGAAGCTTGCTACCTTCCCGCCCTTTTCTCCACCCCCTCTCCTAGCCATTTCCTGTTCCGATTTGCCACTTTTGGTTTCTAAGATACAAAGGCGTTGTCTCTGATCGATAAAGGCATTGCATTGCGGTCCCACTCAGACACGAGTTCCTGGTCCCTCTCCTGCGTCGCTGAGTAAGCAGCAGCCCAGGCTGGCTCCGGTCGAGTTCTCTCCAACCCAGAGAGCATGTGCCCGGGAAGAAACACCCTCACACTAGGCCGGCAGAGAGGGAGAGAAGCAGGTCAGAGTATCGCCTGTATAAGCAGTGTTGGGGGTCGGACCCAGGTCCTGCGCTCCACCTGGCCAGTCCCCTGCCCCCAGCCTTGTGTGGAGGCTGATGGGTCAGAGTTGTGCTCAGCACGTGGTGTGTACAGCCTTCTGCATCTTCTGCAAGGTGCCCAGAGGGACGCTCTCACTCTGTGGAGGAGAGTCTCTGTGTGTGTGTGGGGGGGGGGGGTGTGCTCTGCCAGGGTCCTCAATCCCCAGTCTCTCTCCTGGGACAGAGGGCTCTCACCCACCTGACGGGCTGCCAGTGGACAGGGGAGGCAGGGATGGGAGGACCGGGCACCCGGGAGCAGAGAAGGCCACTCATGCCTCAGCTCCACCTCGCTGACCTTATGGCGTCAGTGCTCAGGGCCTGGATCTAGTGTCAGAACTCAGAGAGCCACACCAGTGCAGCAGGGAGAGGTGAAGGACCCTGGGTGCCCTGGGGCAAACTGCACATTCTGCCTCCAGCAGGGTCCATGTCCTGCACCTGGTGCCGCATGGCCCCGTCCTGTGGTCAGCCCACCGTCAGCTCCACTCCAAGCACACTGACGTGGGGCAGGGGCAGACGCTTCCCCTGAGGGGCCCCTGTAGCTTCCTTTCAGAAAGACAGAGAGAGCCAGGCTCTGCTGTGCTCAGAGGCCACTGTCCCACAGGGAGTGGCCCCTAGTCCTTGTCTGCCAGAAGGACTTGCCCAAAAGAGAGGCGACCAGGGATGGGCAGAGCAGGATTTGAACCTTGGTCTCTGGGCCCTGTGGGCTGCTGCTTTATTTCATCTCACCAGGAAAAACTCTCAAGACTTGAGCAGTGGTGCCTTCCACAGACAGAGAAGAGATAGAGGCCTGGGTGGGGGCGTGCTGGGTTGAGCACACACAGTCCTGAGCACAGGGACCGGCACAAGGATCCCGGGTTGAGCCCCTTCACAAGTGGTGAAGCAGGCCTGCAGGTGTCTGTCTCTCTCTCCCTCTCTATCTTCCCCCTCCTTTCTCAATTTCTCTAAGTCCTATAAAAAAATTGAAAAAAAAATGGCCACAGGAACAGTGGATTCATAGTGCAGGCATTGAGCCCTGGCAATAATACTGGAGACAAAAAAATTAAAATCAAAATTGAAAAAAAGAGAAGAGAGAGAGAGAGAGAGAGAGGAGCTGAGCATCTGGTCCATGCAGAGAGAGAGAGAGAAAGAGAGAGAGGAGCTGAGCATCTGGTCCATGCAGAGAGAGAGAGAGAGAGAGAGAGAGGAGCTGAGCATCTGGTCCATGCAGAGAGAGAGAGAGAGAGAGAGAGAGAGAGGAGCTGAGCATCTGGTCCATGCAGAGAGAGAGAGAGAGAGAGAGAGAGAGGAGCTGAGCATCTGGTCCATGCAGAGCTGTGGATGAAGCCGGGACCCTTGGGCCTGTGAGGCCAGAGCTCTACCAGCTGCACCCCCCCCACACACACACACCCCAGTGGTGACACTGTGCTTCTGTGCGCACTTCCTGCCACTGCAGACATGGGCTCCCAACTAAATAACCCTGAGTCCCCCACTTGTCTCCTTCTGCCTGGTCCCTGGTCTGCTCCCTCAGACTATGCCTTTTCCAACGCTGTGATGACGACACTCTTGGGGGAGGAGGAGAAGGAGAAGAAGGAGGAGGGGAAGGAGGAGGAGGAGGAGGGGAAGGAGGAGGAGGGGGAGAGGGAAGGGGAGAGGGTGAAGGAGGGGGAGAGGGAGAAGGAGAGGG
>NC_080170.1:5295282-5302552 GCF_950295315.1 Erinaceus europaeus | reverse complement strand
TCAGCACAGCCGAATGAGGCTCCAGGGAGGTGTGCTGGTGTTCTTTTAAATTTTTAATTTCTGACATGGCTCACTCAAGGATTCTTTTTTTTTTTTTGGACTCTGAAGTAAAGTCTTGTCTTAGCAGGTCGGCCTGCTTTGCCTCTTAACTGGCGCTTCACACACCTGCCCCCAAAGCCTCTGATGTTGGCAGGTGGGGAGTCAGGGGTGGAGGGGACCTGGGTCTGGGGACAGGGGTCAGGACCGCGCCTTCCTCTCAGGGCTGACCAGGGCTGGGGGCAGGGGGCGAGGACACTGCAGAAACAGAAGCTTGTTTCCAGCAGCCCCCGCTTCTCACCGACAGGAAGGGTCTGCACCAATCCTGAAGCCCAGCAGGGCGTCTGGGCATTGCTCACGTCCAGAGGCAGACAGAGAGAGAGCCGCGTTTCCTGACGTCCATGCTACTCAGAAATCAACTGGTCGGATAAAGATTTCACAATAACAAGTGCTAGTTCAGTGTGAACGATTCCATTACGAATGCCTCCACAGATTGGTCATAAGTGCTTTACATTTACTGGGGTGGCCATTTATTTTTTCCTTCAGGTTCAGGATGAGTTTTATTATTAATTCACATTTAACAATTTTTTTATCCACAGATTTTTATTAAACACAGATGTTGTAGGGCCAGGTGGTGGCACACCTGGTTGAGCACACATATTACTGTGAGCAAAGACCCGGGTTCCAGCACCCCCAGTCCCCACCTGTAGGGGGAAAGCTTTGCAAGCTGGTGAAGCAATGTTGCAGGTGTCTCTGTCTCTCTCCCTCTCCATCTCCCCTGCCCCTCTCGATTTCTGACTGTCTCTATCCAATAAATAAAGGTAGTAAAAACATTAAAACTAAAAATTAAAAAAAGAGCTGCGTTTCTGTGTGCGACTCGAGACAGGATTAAACTTGGGTTTGGGAGGGCTTCAGTGGCTGCTAAGACACTGGGGCAACACATGCCATTGGGTACACCGATCTCCCCCCATGGGGGCAGCACTGCAGCTTCGGCGGGGCACAGAGACCTGTGGGCAGTCCTCAGCGAGGACGCGCCAGGCCCCAGAACTCCACAGAGGGCCTCCATGAGGTGGGGTCTTATTTGTCTCCAGTGGCGGGCAGGGAGGGGGTGTCTGCACCAGCCAGGAGACTGACTTACGATCGTGACACCAGCGTTGTCGTGGGGGCTCGGAGCCTGCACGACTCCACCGTCCCCAGTGGCTATCCCCCCTCCCCCTTTTATTTTTGAGTTGATAGAAGGTGAGAGAAGGACAGAGGGATACAGTGAATACTGCTCCATTGCTCGAGAAGCTTACCCCCTGCAGGTGGGGCCTCGAACCTGGGTCCTCATGCATGGTAATGGGTGTGCTCTACTGGCTAAGCCAGCACCCAAGCCCTGATTTCATCCTTAACTTAATACCAGGCCAGTGTTTGCTTGGTTTTGAAACTGAATTCTATAATGTGTCTGAGGGCAAAAATTGCCAGGTTTTTGTTTGTTTGTTTTGATCAATCTGGCAACTCTACCAAGTTCTCTGACTTGGGATTAAGTCTGAGACACAACAGTCCCTCTGAAGCCTGGGGTCTCTGTCCTCTAAGCTGCTGAGTTTGGCTAAGGAAACGTGGCCATGGGAACTGGGGCTGGGGGGGGGGTCTTCTCTGACCCTCCAAGTTTCACACTTCTCTGCTCTGAAAGCCGTTCGCATTCTGCTTCTGATCCAACAGAGAAACAACAGCAGGTTTTACACAGTAAGGACATTCTAGGTACGCTACTGAAGTGTAACCCAGGAAAAAGAGTCTGAGCTGTTTGTGACCTAGTGTGTTCCACATGCTACCTGTTTGGTAGGAAGCCATCACGGTGTGCCCCTCGTGAGATTCCATTCATAGCTCTGCACCCCGTGTTCTCTACTTGGGTTGTGTTTGTCATCCACAATTTAGCCTCATTCAGAGCTTACTCTGCAACAGCTGAAGCGAGCAAAACAACGGTGACGCACTCCACTGAGAACTCTCTTGCACTGCTTCTCACTTTAAAATGGGAATCACTTCCAGTGTAGTCCTGAGACTCCTGCCCCACAGGTGACCCGCTGAGCTCCGGGCACCACCTGGCTGGTCCCGGCTCCCTGGCTGGCTCCACCCTCCCTGCACCCACACCTCCCTCTGCAACTGCTGATACCCCACCAGACCTTGTGCTCTGAGCACCCAAGGGTGGCAGTGCAAGAACCTGCCCCAATCACCAGCATTAGCTCAGAGCCCAGTATCCCCATCACACCCAGTGAACGAAAGAAAGGTTTGGGGGATGTATGTTATTTTAAAAAAGTTATTATCTTTATTTATTTATTGGGTAGAGACAGCCAGAAATTGAGAGGAAGGGGGAGACAGAGAGGGAGAGAGACAGAGACACATCTGCAGCCCTGCTTCACCACTCGTGGGGGCCAGGGGCTCGAACCAGGGTCCTTGCACACTGTAACCTGAACACTCGATCAGGTGCGCCACCACCTGGCTCTGGGGATGTGAGTTTTCAGATGTGCCTGACCTAGCCGGAGTGAAGCTGGCTGGTGCCCGGATGCCCGTCCGTCTTGGGCTAGGTGGAGGGCAAAGGGACCCTAAGCTCTCTCCTCTCCCAGCCTCCCAGCCAGCCCCGTCACACGGTTCCTGTGAAGTATCTTCCCTGTTTGCTTCATAGTCAAGACTCAAGTCACGGCTTCTGCCCTCTTTCTTCTGGAAGGAAGCTTCCAACACAGTGTCTAACAGGTGAGGTCTTCTAACTGCCACATAAATCTGTCTCAGCACCCTGACAGCAAGGACAGTCATTGCCGGGGCTTTCCACACAGAGGAAGGGAAACGATAAAGCAGGAAGCAGAGGCAGCGCCACCAACAACACCCAGAGATTGCTCTGGGTCAGGATACTGACAGAGGAAGCCCTGGAGGGGGGCTGGCTCTGTCCCCACAGCCCTTTCTCACTGGCAGTGAGGGGTGACTGTCAGAAAGACCCCCAACTACGGGTGAGGCAGGGGGCTCAGTCTGAGGCTCCTCAGAGACCAGCTTGTGGGAGCTGTGAGCCAACACGTCGGGCAGCTGGGGACAGGCTGGACGCTGCAGCGGGGAAGGCCTGCATCTGAACCCCTGACCGTGGGGCTGGCTGACGTGCTCCCTGATGACACCTTAGCTCCCGCCTTGGTTGTTCGGCTCTGAGCTGGCAGGCCATCTCTGAAGGGGCCGGCAGGTGCAAGGTCTCTGACTCGTGGCAGGACTTGCCCCCCTTCCCCCCACCTGCTGCTCCTATGGTCCCCCAGAGCTGCCCTGTTCTTACCCCTGTCCCCAGGTCCCTGCTGTGGGGGGTGCTTGGCAGGTCAGGGCATCACGTTCAGGAAGCACCTGCTTGAGTTTCTTCTCTGTGTGTGTGTGTGCATGTGTATGTGCACGTATGTGTATATTCACGTGTGTATATGAGTGTGTGTGTGTGGATGTATGTGTATGAGTGTGCACATGTGTATGTGCATGTGTGTATGTGTGTGTATTTTATTAATGAGAGAGATATAAGGATACATAGATAGATAGACAGACAGACAGCAAGCTCTATACCGAGGGGCCTGAGCTCTGCTCAGCTCTGGCTTACTGTGGTGCTAGGGATTGAACCTGGGACTTCAGAGTCTCAGGCAGGAAAAGTCTTTTCGCAGAACCATTGTGTTGTCCTCCCAGCCTGCCAGAGTTTCCAGAAATGTCACAATATTCAAAGGAAGCAGGGTTCAAAGCTGAACATACTTTGAGCAAAGCAAAGATTCAGCGGTTTTGAGGAGCTTCCCATGGCCCTGTGAGAACCTCTTCAAACCAGGAACCAGGTGGGGATGTCTCGGGCCACCACTCACCCCCCAGCACAGGCAGGCTCTGCCACAGCCTTCAGAGAGGGGCTGTCACATCCCCCGCCACAGGGGACACCATGCCAGCCCCCAGCCCCCACTGGCTAAGCAAGGCTGCATCCCCAGCTAGAGGGGCTGGTGGCTGGCTCTTTCCAACAACTTCTGGATGGACTTCCACACTCAAAACCATCCTCCTCCTCTTCAACGTGAGCTCCCTGACTGATTCTCCAGGGCAGATGCCCCGGCTAAAGCCCCCACTGCAGCCAGCCCTGCTCCCCCATCAGCCCCGAGGCCCCAGAGAGATGTCCACACCCACACCCATGTCCATATCCACCAGGCAGGCTCCAGACTGCTAGAGTCACACCCTCTGCTCTCATTCATCAGCCCTGGGGCCGAGACCCCCCCCCCCCAGACACACAGAAGGACCGGGGCCCGGGACCCTGCTTGCTTTCCTGTCAGCTAAGTTCCCCAGCACCATCAACATCGGGACGGACGTGTCCAGCCCTCCTCCACTGTAATGGAGTTCGGGACATTTAATGAATCCTTCCCGTGCAGCTGCCATGCAAACAAGATGCAGCCGACCTTTGGCTTCCTCAGAATTGTTTCTGAAACCCGATCACATCAAATATTTTTCAGTTTATGCAAAACACAGCCTCTCAATACATTTTTTTTTTTTTGTTTTGTTTTGAAGAGTACGGCTCCCCTCCATTTGCATCTTAGTCCCTAGTGGTGAGGTGACAGTTTTGCATGTAGGAGAGAGCAGTGGATTTCCATGTCTCTAACTGCCTTTGGAACGTAGTCACGAAGAAGTGAGCCAGCGTTCAGAGGCCGGGACCTTAGGAATCTCAAGTCGGGTGACCTTAGAGCCGCCAGGTGGCTGAGGTGACAACAAAGATGCCGGGCTCTGACAGGAAGAGCATTTCATACCCTTCTGAGAGGAGAATGAGCTCAGACATCTTGGGAAAGGCGGGGAGAAGCACACACACTGCAGCTAGAAGTCCTTCAGGTGGGGGCCCCCTGTCTGGGGGGCCCTGTGGCTGGCTGGGGAGGGCCGCACGGGCTCAGTCACTGGAGCCCTGACTCTAATTCCTTCCTCTTACTTGTCCTGAGATCCTGGAGAGGAAGCAGGCTTCTGTGCTGACAGAGGAGCTCAGCGTGAACCCTCATTTTTCACATGGAGCTAATTAAAAACTGAAATTAGTTAAATATGGAAATGACACTTGCAAGCACTTTAGTAGAACTCTGGCAAAGTCCCTCTGGAGCGCCATGACATTACCTGCTGCTCTGAGCTCCCCAGCTGAATTTCAGTTAAAAGGCTGAGCAGAGGGAAGGGGCTTCTTGAGGCCTCGGCGGGCGTCAGGAGGCGTCTGCGGGGCTTCAAATTAAATCTCATGCTGGCCCTGGAGTGGCCGGCATGACAGCACAAAGGCCCACGGAGCAGACTTCCCGGTGTCCTGGCTGCCACACCCCCTCTGTGGGTGCATGTCAGTGTGGGGGCACAGGGGTGACAAGTAGGGCACAGGGGAGCACAGCCTGGCAAGGGACCCAAGGACAAGTGTCCCAGAGGAGTGTCCTTGTGGGTGTGTGTCTATCATCTACTTCTGACATTACCTGCTCACCTCTTCATCTGCCTGTGGATATTTCTTTTTATTATTATTATTATTACTATTTTTACCAGAGCACTGCTCAGCCCTGGCTTATGGTGGTGCTGGGGACTGAACCCGGGTCTTTGGTGGAGCTTTTGTAGAACGATAATGCCATGTTCCCACCCTGCCTACAGATATTTCTGTGCCTCTATGTTTGTCTGTCCATCTACTGTCTATTCATGTATCTGTCCCTGTATGTCATCTGTCCATTTACCCACCTGTCGGTCTGTCTATCTACCTATGTCTATCTGTCTGTTCTGTATCTGTCTGCCTTCCTGTCCATCTCTGAATCTACCTACCTCCCCAGTTATCCATCCACCCACCTATATATATTTGTCTGTCTGTCCATCTGTCCACTCACCTAAGTCTACCCTCTCTTCCTGCATGTGTGGTGGTTGTGCCTGCATGTAGACATGCACACACGCACTTCACATATTCACATCTGTGCACATGTGTCTCCCTTGGGCCCCTGACAAACCTATTCATAACTGGGGAGACCCCCCCAAACACACACAGCAGGAAGATGAGGCAGCCGGGGTCCGAGCAGGCCGTGGTGCAGCCTTCTCCTGAATCACTGCAGTACAAGCAGCCTTTTGGGGTGGCAGTGGTGGAGGGAGAGGCCCCAGGGCATGGGTGGAGGTGACACCCCAGCGTGGACATCCCTTCCCTGGCACCTTTGCCGGGGGACAAGTGCTAGGTGCTGCTGAGTGTCCCCTCTGTTCAGAGTGACTGAGAGCAGAAGGCAGCCTGCTCTGTGGGGGCACTGCCCCCCACCACTAAAGGAGGGCTGGCATGTCACTGTTTTCTGACACTCCATCCATTTGCCCAGAGCTGCCCGTTCCCCCTGGCCTCCTGCCTGGCCAGGCTGGCAGAAGAGCTGTGATGCCAGCCCCAGCCCTGCACTGGAGCTGTTGGCAGGGAGCCGTGGGCGGCCCGGGCGGCCAGACCTTTCTCTGGCAGTGCTGGCGCCCACCTCCCCTTCCCAGGGCCTGGAAATGGGGAGGCTGTCCCAGCTGCGTGGGCTGCAGCCCACCACAGGGACGGCTTATTTTTACCGAATTGTGAATATCCAATTTCAAAGCAATTGAAATGAACTTGCCCCAGGCTCTCTGCAGTGGGGCTCTGGAGTTCATCTCTCTAAACAAAGTGCTTTCCTGGTCCTACCAGCGAGGCCAAAGACCCCTCCCCACCAGCCCGTGGCAAAGCCCACAGACCGCTGGGTCTCCAGGCGAGAACATCTTCCACTGGTGACAGTCAGGCAGGGTGGGGCTGTCTGATGTGGCCTGGGGCGTGCAGAGCTTGGGGTGAGCTCTGCACGTGCTCCGCTTACAGGATGCTCTTGAGCAGGAAGCAGTTACTAGGTCAAAAGTGAATTTGGAAACAAAAGGTCAGTGACTTGCACACACCTAGGGCCCCAGCCAGCTCCTGCCCCCCGCCCCATCCCCAGGTGATCTGAACACCTTGGGGCCCTGCCTTCCCTGCCCCAGCCCTTCCTGCTTCCTGGCTGGCCAGCACCACCCCCCTCCCCAAGCTGACTTCCTCTGCAGGGCCAGGAGGGCCATCTGACACACTCCTTCCTTGATAGTGGCTAGCTCTTCCTCTCTTTCCTTTCCTTCTCTCTCTCTCTCTCTTTCTCTTTTTTCTCCCCTTGCTTCTAGGGTTAGCACTGGGGCTCGGTGCTTGCACTATGAATCCACTGCTCCTGTGGCCATTTTTAAAAAAATTTTTTTATAGGACAGAGAGATGTTGAGAGAG
>NC_080170.1:5247782-5287782 GCF_950295315.1 Erinaceus europaeus | reverse complement strand
ATGACACCACCAGAGTTCTAGTTCATTTTTTTTTTTTTTTTGCCACCAGGGTTCTTTCCGGGGCTCAGTATCTGCATGAAGTATCCACTGTTCTCACTGGTCATTTTTTTTCCCCCTTTCTGTTTTACTTGACAGGACAGAGAGAAACCTGGGGGGGGGAAGTAGAGGAACAGAGAGAAAGACATCATCAGGAAGCTTCCTCCACAGGTGGGGACCAGGGGCTTGAACCTGAGTCCTTGCACATGGCAGCATGCGCGCTCATGAAAGTGGGTGGCTGCCAGTCCCCCTCCCTGCCTTTAGGGTTCCTGGGAGGTGGCACGGTGGCTGCAATGTTTGCTTCCCTGGGAGTGAGATTTGAACCCACATGGGAGCACCACGGACAGCTCCAAGGGTGCTCCGTGGATGGTGGAGTGGCATCTGCTCTCCTCTCTCTTTCCGAAAACACAGGAGAGAAAGCTGGGCCAGGGAGGTGACTGGGGCTGGGCACATGGGATCCCCGGGTCCGTTTCCTGGTGCGGCTTAAAGGGGGGCATCGAGGGGTCCCCCCCACAGCCTCCAGTTCTGCCTCTGGCAGCTAAGTGGTGAGTATTCCCCTGGAACTGGGGTCTAAGTGAGATGGACCCTCATTCACCCCAGGTGAGGCTGAGGGTCGACCCTGGCTGTCTGCGTCCCGAGCACAGCCGGCCCAACCCTGAAGCCCGGGAGATCCTGTCAAGAAGCAGGAGCCAGCACACCAGATGCTCCTGCCGCCTGAGCAACGTGGAGCCGGGGAAACAGCTCAGCCAGCCGAGCACAGCTCTTCCATATGCAAGGCCCTGGGCTTAAGCCCCAGCACCACAAGGACGCACCACCTTGCATCGCACCAGGGGGAACTCTCTGGACAGCAAAGTGAAGCCCTGGTCTTTCTCCTCTCTTTCTGGGAATCTCTGAGAGGGAAATACAGGATCGGTTAGGCACCCGGACCCTGAGTTCATTCTCCTGTGAAACATTCCAAATTCAGTGCAACAAACTCACAGCCCAGCCCAGGACGCCAGGCCCAGCCTCGCCTGACTCAGACAGTGGGAGCACCAGACGACAAGACACCTCACCGCCGAGCAGAGACGCACGGCACACCTCACCAGCCCCGTCCCGCGCCCGCTCCTGTCCCGTCTCGCCCCCACTCGCTGCCTCTGCAGCTGCTCAGCCAAGGCCTCCTGTGTCTCAGTCACAGCCTCTCGGGCTTCTGTCCTGTGATGGTGGAGCTGCTGAAGCGAGGTCCCCCTGTCCCCAGGGGCTCAGGGCTTGGAAGGGAGGACCCCAGTCTGCTGTGCTTCCCCCACAGTGGCAGGGTCCCACGGCCTGGGAGTGAGCCCTGAGGCATAAACAAACACCCAGCAGGGGTGTGGGGCACCAAGAAACTGCTGGCTGACAGAGATGCTCCCTCTCCCTCTGTGCCTTGGAGCCTCCTGGCTCTCTGCCCTCCCTCAGCACCTCTCTGCTGCACTCTGCGCTGGGTCCCATCTGCAGCTCTGCCCTCCACCAGCCACCAGAGCTGCCTCCAGCAGACAGACCCCCCAGGCAGAGGCTAACACAGCCTTTCTCTCTCAGGGCTCCATGGCCCTGGAGGCAAGCATTTCCTTATTTTTTTTTTCTCTCTCTCTTTTTTTTTTTTTTTTTAAGAAGGGAGGAACGCTCATAAAACCATGTTAAAGCAAATGCTTGGAAAATATTTTTGAAACATTTGGAAGCAATTTCTATTCACAAATTATCTCCATTCACAAAATGAAAAGGCGAATTATGTGAGCTGGATAAATTGAGATGGAGAAGAAATCAGACTTAATGCTGGGAGCAGAGGAGGAGCGGGAAGGAAGTGAGGGAGGGAGGCAGTGAGGAAGGGAGGGAGGGAGGGAGGGAGGGAGGGAAGAAGGGAGCATTGCTTGCATTTTTACAGCAGGGAGGAGGTTCTAGCCACCAAAGACTCCCTGGGATCACTTCCTGGGATCACTCCCTGGGATCACTTCCTGGGATCACTTCCTGGGATCACTCCCTGGGATCACTTCCTGGGATCACTTCCTGGGGTCACTTCCTGAGATCACTTCCTGGGATCACTTCCTGGGATCATTTCCTGGGATCACTTCCTGGGATCACTTCCTGGGAACACCACGGCCAATTCCAAGGTGCAGCGGCTGGTTCTCTGCCCCAGGTGACAACACAAGAAGAAGTCCACCTATACCAAGGTGTTCCACCAGGCAAGGCAGGAGAGGGGTGCAGGTGAGTGTGTGTACGGGGGGGGGGGGCAACGTCCAGTGTCAACAAGCCATACCACAGAGGCAGGAGGGACCTTGAAGCCACCCGCTGCTTTGAGCCCTGACATGCCAACACTCCTCAGAGGGTCACCCCTGAACCCCTCGCCACAGCCATCTCCTGGGCAGCACACCCCTTCTTGGTTCTTCTTGGTGACTTTACTGCCGGGCTTGCACTGGGGCTGGGGGAAAGGAAGTGGCCTCCCCACGGGCAGATGCTGGCCTCACCACACACCCTCTACTGCTCAGATGAATCTCAGAGCCACAGGTGTCACTCAGCACCCCTCTCGCCAGGCTGGAGTGGGGAGGTTCAGGATGTAAACAGGGCAAAGGCAGTGATCCTAGAACAGGCATGGAGCTCAGCTCCCCTCTACGGCTCCCACCCATCACAGTGGGATCCCGAGATAGGCGCTTCCGGTCACATAGGCCAGGACTGCAAGTCCCCTTGTGGCTCAGTGCAAGTGGACGTGCTTGTCCTTGTGTGACATGGCTCATCTGAAGCTCGGGAGGTGAGAAAACCCATGTCCTGTTCACTCAGGCCCTTGCTCCTGCACGGAGCTGTCTCTGTCCCTGCATGATGTGCAGAGGGGTCCCCAGGACTGGGGCAGGACAAAGGGGGGAGTTCCAGGGACAGGAGAGGCAGCTCCCTCATACTTCCTCACTCCTTAGGGCTCAGCCTGTGTGAGGGGGGGGGGGTGCAGGACCTGACCTGGAATCTGGTTTCTCTGCTGACAGTGGAGCACAGAGCTCACTGGGTAGGGCCCACACACATGAGCGCGACCTCATATGAGGGGCAATTCGCAGGCAAGCAGATGCATGGGGAGAAGCCTGTGGGGGACACTTCACACCAGGGAGCCAGTGGGAAGCCCCAGGCTACTCTCACTCCTCCCTCTGGAACTCCAAGCCAGAAGCCAAGGCCCAGAGCCCTTCACTTCTTGGGACTCTGTCAGGAAAGTCCTAGCACATCCACCAGCCTGCTCATGGGACCTGGCACCAGAGGCACACAGAGGGAGCGTTTTCAGAAGCAGCTGGTGCACCTGTTTCCAGAAGAGCAGACGTTTACTTTTCAGTGTAAAAATAATCACTCACGAGGACCCCGTTGATTTTCAGATTTACAAGACAATGCTAACCTGTGTCACTGCCTTCAGTTACAGTCTAGAAAAGCTAGCTTAGGGGCTGGGTGGTGGCATACCTGGTTGAGCACACATGTTACAGTGTGCAGGGACCTAGGTTCAAACCCCTGGTCCCCACCTGTAGGGTTAAAGCTTCATGAGTGGTGACGCAGGGCTGCAGGTGTCTGTCTCTCTCCCTCTCTATCACCCCCCTTCTCTCTCTTGACTTCTGTCTGTCTCTATCCAATAATAAAGATAATAAAAAAGAAGAAAAGAAAGTGCAAGAACTGACTGACCTAAGGATCCCGGTTCGAGCCCCCGGCTCCCCACCTGCAGGGGAGTCGCTTCACAGGTGGTGAAGCAGGTCTGCAGGTGTCTGTCTTTCTCTCTCCCCCTCTCTGTCTTCCCCTCCTCTCTCCATTTCTCTCTGTCCTATCCAACAACAGCACCATCATCAACAATAATAATAACTACAACAATACAACAACAGGGCAACAAGAGGAAATAAATAAATATTTTTAAAAAAAAGAAGAAAAGAAAAGCTATAGCTTTTGGGGTTGTGGGAGATGGCATGATGGTTCTGCAAAAGCCTTTCATGCCTGAGGCTTTGAGATCCCAGGTTCAATCCCCAGTACCACCATCAGCCAGAGGTGAGCAGGGCTCTGGTCAAAACAAATCCATGAAGTCCTGGGTTCGATCCCAGGCATCACACATGCTAGAGTGAGGCTCTGGTCTCTCACTTTCATGTGAATAAGTAAAAGCTCACTCTCTTTCGCATCCTAGGAGATGGCACGGCGGACAGAGCACTGGACTCTCAAACCTGGGGTCCTGGGTTTAATCACCAGCATCGCATGTACCAGTGATGCTCTGGTTCTCTCTCCTCTTCATCCTTCTCATATAGCGGATGAATAAATCTTTAAATATATGCCACATAGGGGCCTGGTGGTGGTGCACCTGGCTAAGCATGCCTATTACCATGTGCAAGGACCTGGGTTTGAGCCCCGGCTTCCCACCTGCAGGGGGAACGCTTCACAAGTGGTGAAGCAGGTCTGCAGGTGTGTCTCTTTCTTTCTCCTCTATATTCCCCTCCCCTCTCAGTTTTACTCTGTCCTAGAAAATAAAATAGAAAGAAAGAAAGGAAGAAAGAGAGAAAGGAAGAAAGAAAGAAAACAATGATTGCTGGGAGTGGTAGATTAGTGGTGCTGGTACCATGTTCCAGCAATAACCTTGGTGGCAAAATACTACTCACTACTACAATAATAATAATAATAATAATAATAATAATAATAATAATAATAATAATAATAATAATAATGTGGGACAATCTCTGTGGGGCCTGCGGAGAGTCCAGGAGGGCAGGCAGCATCTTGGTACTGCCTGGGGCTGGTGGGCTGGTAGACAGTGTGAAGAGTGCCCCTTCCCCAAGCCCTGAGCCCCAGGCTCAGCTCCCTGCACAGTTACCCACAATTCATGGTGGTGGCTGAGGAGCCATGACCCCCAACATAACCCCTTGTGAAACGAAAACCTTATTCCAGGCTGAAGATCCTGGGCCTGTCACATACTTACTGAAGCTTATTACTCATCCAGGCAGTGGGCCCAGTTAGTACTTGGAATTAGATTTTAAATAGTGATTTTTCTATTATTTATTTTGGGGTTCCCAGGCAGCAGCTGAAGGCATGTCAGTGCTGCTTTTGAGCCCTGGGGGCATGGGATCCCCAAACTCAGATGCTGTTCTCTGTGAGGACACAGCAGATAGGCAGGGCCCCTGGCAGAGAGCCCCAGCCTCCTTCTGCTGTAATCTCAGAGGCCCCTCCCCCCAGAGAATTTGGGGGTGCTCCAGCCCCCCACTGAGTATTAGAGAGAGTTTCATAGAACTTTGAGGACAGGCTGTGACCAGAACTCTGGTGGCTGTTGGTCTGCTTCTAAATTCTGCTTCTAAGACCCCTTCTGTATTGCTTGACTCTGTGGTCTATTTACATAATCATTGTTTTCACTGGTTTAATCCCCACTGGTTCGAGCACTTTTTCCTTCTCCCCACCCCCTATCCTACGTACTTCCTCTTCCTGACACTTCCGCCTCAGGAGATATATATAGGACAGGGTTGTGATTAGAGATAGCTAGCTTGCACTGCATTCCTCATCAATAAAGATCGAACTGCATCCCCGCTCATCAATAAAGACTGAACTGCGTTCCCAGCTCAGCCATGAGTCCCTGGTAGTCTCTCTCCCACCCGCGAAGCTATCCCAGTAACTGGTGCCCGGGACTGGGACCGGCATATGGCGTACCAACATGGGGCATGAACCTCGCTCCACACACAAGCAGCAGACCTAAGAAGACCAGATAAGTAAAGCCGCTTGGCTACCCATCCGTGATGGGCTGTCTTTCTACTTGTGAAGAGGTTTCCCAAAGCCTCTACTCTTTCTTCATGAGAAAGTTTCTCTGTCTCTGAAACATTTTGCTCTGGGTCACACTTGGTTCCCTGACCAGGAACTTTGGTTCCTTATGACCGTGATCATAGAGCTTGGGAGATGCGTGGAGATTTCCCCTGGGACTTTCTGGACTCCCTCTCCTATGTTTCCCGAGGAGAAGGACTGCATTTTCTCCAGGCCACACTTTGGTTTCTTATGACCGTGATCGTAGAGCTTGGGAGATGCGCGGAGATTTCTCCTTGGACTTTCTGGACTCCCTCTCCCATGTTTCCCGAGGAGAAGAACTACATTTTGCTCTGGGCCACACTTTGGTTTCTTATAACCGTGATCGTAGAGGTTGGGAGATGCACGGAGATTTCCCCCTGGGACTTTCTGGACTTCTTCTAGCATGTTTCCCACCAAGAAGGACCACTCTAACTTGAAAAGTATTATCCAGTACCTTGGCAGTCCCCAAGAATGGAGACACGTCGTTAGTTCTACCCTCCTGATTTGATTCTTTCTTCGATGGGAATATGCTTTTTAAAATGGGTGCCTGCAGCAATCCTGCAGGAACCGTCAGAAGCACCCTAAATGGAATTTTGAGGAGCTTTTTGGACTAGGATGCCCTACGGGGACTCATGATACCACACAGTGGAATCCAATAATCTGGTTCAAGTTGTGTTTCATAAGAAAGTGATTTTAGTGACTGAACTTTTGTATGACCCATTTTGCTGTGAGCATTCTGAAATTTAATTGACTTAAAAATGAAAAAATGTTGGATGCAGCCATGATTTCTAGAGACATCCAGAAACAGTCCAAAAATTTTTTTTTTCTCTTTTGATTGTTTACATCTTAGAAACATTTAATCCTGAAAACTGTATGAGTATGGGCAGGGTAGATAAAGCAATAGTTATGTTAATGATTCCCATGCTTGAGGCTTCTAACCATGGCTCTTTTATTGAGTTTAAACTGTTTAAACAACCTTAAAATCATACTAGAAAGGACTTCCAATTATAATCGAGTTATCAATTATAGTAAACTTCTAATATGCTACAAGTTTTGATTCACAAGTAAGTGAATTACAGCTGTCAAGTCTTCACATGAAAAAGCATCTGCTCAAATGAAATCCCCAGAAATCCATTTGGACCCCTGTTCTCTGACATCGCCACAAGATGGAATAACTAAATAACTACAGCAGCCCCCCCCCCGAAACCAATGATGTGACCTGACACAACTTGAAGAAACAGATTCACAGACTCCAAAGCTCACTCTACAGAAAAGCAGAATTCTGGTGGCTGACCTTTCCCAATGAGACAGATGTGCAGCATTTCAGCCCCTGGCATTTCTTCCGTGGTCATCTGCTTTGGACTGACACTTCTATCAGACTTACTGGTACACCTCTTGGACACTTTATACAACTTTACAGCAGCTTCCCTTTATGTTGCTGGGTTTCTCAAATACTGACCGCAGCAGTCCATGGACTTTGCAGCCAGAGTCTTGGGATTCTATAGGACATGTCCTCTTGCCTGCAGGCCCTGTCCCCAGAGGCAGGAAACCCCCCCTTACTAGGTCATGCCCACAGAGGCAGGAAATGCCCTTTGAGGCATGAAATGCCCCCCAGAGGCAAGAGATGCCCACAGAGGCAGGAAACGCCCTTTGAGACAATAGATGCCCCCAAAGGCAAGAAATGCCCTTTCACCTGATAGGCCCTGCCCTTTGAGGCAGGAAACACCCCATCAGGCCTCCCCTTGACATCACACTCATTCTTGCTGCTCTCTTACTTGTTCCTCCATGTCTTCTGCCAGTTCTTTTGAAAATGCCTGTACGATATATGTTTCTGTTCACCCCCACACTCCTGATACTATAGCCATTAGTTAAAAAGAAAGGCGGAAATGTTGGCCTGCTTCTAAATTCTGCTTCTAAGACCCCTTCTGTTGCATTGGTTGACTCTGTGGTCTATTTACATAATCATTGTTTTCACTGGTTTAATCCCCACTGGTCCACACACTTTTTCCTTCTCCCCACCCCCTATCCTACGTACTTCCTCTTCCTGACACTTTCGCCTCAGGAGATATATATATATATATATATATGACATATATAGGACATATATATAGGATTGTGATTAGAGATAGCTAGCTTGCACTGCATTCCTCATCAATAAAGATCAAACTGCATCCCCACTCGTCAATAAAGACTGAACTGCGTTCCCAGCTCAGCCATGAGTCCCTGGTCTTCTCTCTCCTGCCAGTGAAGCTAGCCCAGCAACTGGTGTCCCAAACTGGGACCGGCAGGTGGCTATCTTTGGAGGAGGGAGGATGGGGCACAGAGCTCTGGTGGTGGGTGTGGAGCTGCTGTACCAGGTAATCTTACAGACTTGTAACCCACTATTAATCACAAATAAATAAAAATAAAAAACAGGGGGGAGAATCAAGGTGGAGGGGGACCTGGGAAATGTTGGTCATTATGCCAGGCCCCCTGCATTGCTTAATGCTGTGGTCTGTTTACATAATCATTGTTTTGCCTGAGACCCGCCCTGCCTGCAGGGTATTGGTTTAATCCCCACTGGTTAGATGGAAGCTTGCTACCTTCTAGCCCTTTTTTACACTCTTCCCCCTATCATTCCCATTTCCTTTTCTGACTTGCCAATTCCACTTAAGAAGACATAACGGCAGATAAATAAAGGCAGCATTGCATTGCATTCCCGCTGAAACATGAGAGTTCCTTGTCTCTCTCCCACGTTGCTGAGTAAGCAGCAGCCTAGGTTGGCTCTGGCTGAGTTCTCTCCAACCCAGAGAGCACGTGCCCGGGGAAGAAACACCCTCAGGCTAGCCCAGCAGGGAAAAGGTAGTGGTGGGAAGATGGGTCCATTTTTCTTAGAGGAACTGAAAGGTATGCACAGCCCTTTAAAAATTAAAATTGAAGGGGCTGGGTGGGGGCACACCTGGTTGAGTACACATTGCAATGCTCAAGAACCCAGGTTTGAGCTCCTGCTCTCCATCTGCAGGGGGAAAGCTTTGCAAATGGTAAAGCAGGGTTGCAGGTGTCTTTCTGTTTCTTTCCCTCTCTGTCTTCCCTTCCTCTCAATTTCTGACTGTTTCTATCCAATAAACAAAGATAATAAAAGAATTACAGTTGAAGCTGGAGGGTTGACATTCCATTCCTGATGTCTCTGGACATGGTCCAAAGTGAAGCATACCAAGGTGCTACTGGTTGGATTGCTTAGGTTGGGATTAGCAGATGCAGTATCAGTTGGTAAGAATTGAGAGAAGTCTGCCGGAAAGTGAGCCTCACCCTAGAGGCTCTAGGGCTGGGAGAAATATGAGCTTTACAGAGGAAGGGGGAGGTTCCTGCTGTCTTAGGGTTTAAGAAGGCAATAGATAGTTATTGCTATAACCAGATTATTTGGCAATTGGGTGAACTTTGAAAATCCCATAGTTGGGATTTGCTGTATCATACATGACCTCACCATAATTTATTCCCTTTAATGGTATATATATATATATATATATATATATATATATATATATATATCTTATAAAGTAATACCACCAGTCATAGGATTCCTTGATTTCATTTTGGGTGGTACACTTCTTAACAAAGCCTCAGAATGTAGATATAGACCAGGGCCCATGAGATAGGGCATATGTACATATGTATCCATAAGTTAGGGGAAAATATATACCTGAAAGCAAAAGTGCACAATAATTTGCAGTGAGTCAATAAATGCAGTAAACAAATAGAAAGACTTAAAATGATTCCAGAAAGTACCTAATCAGACAGTTTCTACTTAGACCTAGAGCCCTCCTCATCTACTTCCTAATACACTTCCCTCAGTCACTACAAAGCTAACCTTGTCAGACAAAGTAAGGATACAAAAGCTGGATAGGCAAGAGACTGGCATACTTTAATGACGACTCTTTAGTCATTACCAGGCCACGCCATCACCTGGGGCCCTAGTCAGGGAGCCCTGGGTTTCCCACACAGACGTGATGGGCCTAGACCTCTAACAGATTCCTCTTGCCACTGTCACTGGTCATCTCCATCAGGAACAACATAATGGACCCCTTTGTGGGCCCCTATTGGACCTTGTTCTCAAATGTGGATCAATAATGGTAGGGAATGTTCCATTCTCTGAAGGGAGGTTGGATAGCATACTCTGCCCATCATCTGAGGATGATGGGTTCTGAAGCTTGGAGTGTTCATGCAGCTTGGAATTTTCCTAGCCCTGACCACAGAATGTGAGCTCAGACCTACAGGGATGCAGAGGTTACATAAGCTCCTGTGCTGACTATGGGCCCCTCATCAGATCAATGGGGTTTATAGTTAACAATATTTATAGACTTTCCTCAAAATTGGGGGCTACTCTCTTCCTTGATCCAGCCTTCTAGTCCTTTTTTACAACTATGACACCACCTCCCCAGACAATTAACTTGGATCCACCTGCATATTAGCTGTCAGACTCAGGCAAAAACTAGTAAAGTCATGGGCCCCTTGAAATATATCTGAAATAGACCTAGAAACTAGGAATACCAAAGAAGATCAACTGGGATCACAACAAGGCAGGACTAGAACAACCTCAGGAACCTACCAAGTCACCAGTGAGTGCAAATATGTGTGGCTCTTGGACAGAGAGGTGCCTAGGGAGAGTGGTTGGTAACAGTCTGGCAGTTTACCAGTTGAAGCACCACCTCCAGTCTGTTTCACCAACAAAAAGACAGCTGAAGGGAGGACAGGACTCCCTAAGACTCAGCAAATGCAAACGTGAGTCTCCATTGCTACTGCCCTCAGAGGTTGGAGCGGCAGTAGCAATGGAGGTCCTGTGCTGACGCCAGGGTTCAGAGAACTGACCAGGAAACTCAGGAGATGATCTACACCTTGGTGGCCTAGTGGTGGAGCTATGTGGTGGGAGCCTTTCCATGTTGTTCTCCTGATGAGAACATAGTGAATAGTTGCCTCAGAACCTACAGATTATAAACGGGACTTGTTTAGAAACTCACAGGGTCTAGCAGTGCTGTCCAGATTGGCAGAGAAGCTGAATTGAGCCTGGAGTTTTGGATCTTGGGGTGTGAGAGTCTTTCTGCATAACCACTGCGTTATCGCTCACCACCCTGTTTTATTTCCTGGTCAGAAGTGAGGGATTAAGCTAAGAAGCCTACTTATAGTTTAAAAGTCCCCAGGCTCCCATATCCTACAGGCAAGAAAAAGAACAAAAGAGGCTTTTAAGCCACTGAGCTCCAACTCAGGGATTAAAATAATATTGAAACAACTGTCAATTTCCATAACTGTGAACCCTTTAAGTACCTTAGACACAAGTCAATCCAGGCAAGAGTGATCAGTAATTTGAAAAGAGAGGGACCTCATAACATACTATACAGAATGGTTAAACCAACAAGAAGAAATAACGGAGAAATGAGCCAGGGAAAGAGTCCAGCTCAAAGCCCCCAGAGGTTGATGCACAAAATAATGAGGTCAACATCCAAACACTAGTTAAGGAAATAATCACAGGACTGAGTTAAGAATTTGAAAGAACTGTCATCAGATATGCAGAAAAAACAAATGAGACTGTAGAAGAAAACACTAATTATCTCCAGGTTATTAGAGAAATTAAAGCTGAAATAGCTGAGCTAAGAACACAACTAGCTGAACAAGCTAAAACAGTACCAGAACAGGGTAACAAAATAGATAAACTCCAGAAAACAGTAGAGGGGAGAGAGAATAGAATCAATAAGGCTGAAGTCAGAATTAGCAAGATCGAGGACGAATTAGAGACAACTAAAGAAATAAGAGATCTCCAAAAAAGATTAAGATACTGAAACCAACAACAGAGACCTATGGGATGACTTCAAAAGAAATAATATATGCATTATTGGCTTATCAGTGGAAGAAAAAGAGGGAGAGGAAGAAAGCATTATTCAGGACATAATAGCTGAGAACTTCTCTAGTCTAGACAGCATAAAAAACATAAAGGTTCAAGAAGCCCAGAGGGTCCCAAACAGAATTAACCCACACTTAAAGATACCAAAGCACATCCTATTTAGAATGGAAAGGAATAAGGATTAAGAAAGGATCCTGAAGGCTGCAAGAGAAAAACAAAGAGTCACCTACAAAGGAAAACCTGTAAGATTAGCAGCAGATTTATCCACACAAACACTACAGACCAGAAGAGAATGGCAAGATATCTATCGAGTGCTCAATGAGAAAGGCTTTCAACTAAGACTCCTGTATCCTGCTAGACTGTCATTCAAAGTATATGGAGGCATCAAAACCTTCTCAGACAAGCAACAGATGAAAGAATCAACTATCTGTTGAAGAGACTCTGCTTTCCCCATTTAATAGTCTGGGCACCTTTGTCAAAGATTAGATGTCCATAGGTGTTGGGGCTTATTTCTCAGCTCTCAATTCTATTCCACTGGTCAGTGTGTTTATTCATGTTCCAGTACCAAGCAGTTTTGATTTGGGACTCAGCTAAGGCGGTAATGAGAGGGAAGTTCACAGCTATACAAGCACACATTAGGAAACAAGAAAAAGCACAAATAAACAGCCTGATTGCACATCTCAAAGACCTATAAGAAGAAGAACAAAGGAACCCTAAAGCAACCAGAAGGACAGAAATAACTAAAGTTAGGGCAGAAATCAATAACACTGAAAATAAGAAAACCATACAAAAGATCAGCGAAAGTAAATGTTGGTTCATTGGAAGAGTGAACAAAATTGACAAACGTTTAACCAGACTCAAAAAAATGATAAAGGGAGAAGACCCAAATAAATCAGATCATAAATGAAAGAGGAGATATCACAACAGACACCACAGAAATTCAACATGTCATGTGAGGCTTCTATGAACAACTCTATGCTACCAAGCTAGAGAACCTGGAAGAAATGGACGATTTCCTTGATACCTATGAACTTCCCAAATTAAATAAAGAGGAACTAGATAATATGACCAGGCACATCACAGCTAATCAAATTGAAACAGTTATCAAAAACTTTTCTATGAATAAAAGTCCTGGACCATATTGTTTTACAAATGAATTCTACAAAACCTTCAAAGAAAAACTAGTATCTCTACTTTTAAAAGTCTTGTAGAAGATTTAAGACACTGGAATACTCCCTTCCAGCTTCTATGAAGCCAACATCACTCTGATACCAAAAGCAGACAGGGACACAACCAAAAAAGAAAACTAAAGACCAATATTTCTGATGAACATAGATGCTAAAATATTGAACAAAATTTTAGTCAATAGGATACAGCAGTATATTAAAAAGATTTTTCATCATGACCAAGTAGGATTTATCCCAGGGATGCAAGGCTGGTTTAATATACATAAGTCAATCAAAGTGATCCACCACATCAATAAAAGCAAGACCAAAAACCACATGGTCATACCAGGAGATGCAGAAAAAGCCTTTGACAAAATACATCCCTTTATGATCAAAACACTACAAAAAATGAGAATAGAAAATTCTTCAAGATAATGGAGTCTATATATAGCAAACCTATAGCCAACATCATACTCAATGGTGAAAAACTGGAAGCATTTCCCCTCAGATCAGGTACTAGACAGGGATGCCCACTATCACCATTACTATTCAACATAGTGTTGGAAATTCTTGCCATAGCAATCAGGCAGGAGCAAGGCATTAAAGGGATACAGATTGGAAGAGAAGAAGTCAAACTCTCCCTATTTGCAGGTGACATGATAGTATACATAGAAAAACCTAAGGAATCCAGCAAGAAGCTTTTGGCAATTGTAAGGCAATACAGTAAGGTGTCAGGCTACAAAATTAACATTCAAAAGTCAGTGGCATTTCTCTATGTAAACATTAAGTTAGAGAAGATGAAATCCAGAAATCAATTCCTTTTACTATAGCAAGAAAAACAGTGAAATATCAGAATAAACCTAACCAAGGAAGTGAAAGATTTGTATACTGAAAACTGTGAGTCACTACTCAAGGAAATTGAAAAAGACACAAAGAAGTGGAAAGATATTCCATGTTCATGGGTTGGAAGAGTTAACATCATCAAAATGAATATACTACCTAGAGCCATCTACAAATTTAATGCTATGACTATCAAGATCCCAACCACATTTTTAAGAGAATAGAACAAATGCTACAAATGTTGATCTGGAACCAGAAAAGACCTAGAATTGCCAAAACAATCTTGAAGAAAGAACAGAACTGGAGGCATCACACTCCCAGATCTCAAATTATATTATAGGGCCATTGTAATAAAAAATGTTTGCTACTGGAACATAAATAGACACACTGACCAATGGAATAGAATTGAGAGCCCAGAAATAAGCCCCCACACCTATGGACATCTAATATTTGACAAAGGCGCCCAGACTATGAAATGGGGAAAGCAGAGTCTCTTCAACAAATGGTGTTAGAAAAAAATGGGTTGAAACATGCTGAAGAATGAAACTGAACCACTCTACTTTATCAAATACAAAAGTAAATTTCAAATGGATCAAGGACTTGGATCTTAGACCAGAAACTATTAGGTACTTTGAGGAAAATATTGGCAGAACACTTTTCCACATAAATTTTAAAGACATCTTCAATGAAATGAATCCAATTATAAAGAAGACTAAGGCAAGTATAAATCTATGGAACTACATCAAATTAAAAAGCTTCTGCACAGCAAAAGAAACCACTACCCAAACCAAGAGACCCCTCACAGAATGGGAGATCTTTACATACCATGCATCAGACAAGAGGCTAATAACCAAAATATATGAAGAGCTTGCCAAACTCAACAACAAGAAAACAAATAACACCATTCAAAAATGAGGAGAGGACACGAACAGAATATTCACCACAGAAGAGATCCAAAAGGCCGAGAAACACATGAAAAAATGCTCCAAGTCTCTGATTGTCAGAGGAATGCAAATCAAGACAACAATGAGATATCACTTCACTCCTGTGAGAATGTCATACATCAGAAAAGGTAACAGCAGCAAATGCTGGAGAGGGTGTGGAGTCAAAGGAACCCTCCTATAGTGCTGGTGGGAATGTAAATTGGTCCAACCTCTGTGGAGAACAGTCTGGAGAACTCTCAGAAGGCTAGAAATGGACCCACCCTATGATCCTGCAATTCCTCTCCTGGGGATAGATCCTAAGGACCCCAACACACCCATCCAAAAAAGATCTGTGTACACATATGTTCTTAGCAGCACAGTTTGTAATAGCCACAACCTGGAAGCAACCCATTTGTTCAACAACAGATGAGTGGCTGAGCAAGTTATGATATAAATACACAATGGAATACTACTCAGCTGTTAAAAATGGCGACTTCACCGTTTTCAGCTCATCTTGGATGGACCTTGAAAAATTCATGTTTCTTTAAGTCAGAAACAGAAGGATGAATATGGGATGATCTCATTCTCAGGCAGAAGTTGAAAAACAAGATCGGAAGAGAAAACACAAGTAGAACCTGAACTGGAATTGGCATATTGCACCATAGTAAAAGACTCTGGGGTGGGTGGGTGGATGGGGAAATACTGGTCCAAAAAGGATGACAGAGGACCTAGTGGGCGTTGTATTGTTATATGGAAAACTGGGAAATGTTATGCATGTGCAAAGTATTGTATTTACTGTCAAATGTAAAACATTAATTCCCCAATAAAGAAATTAAAAAAGTAAAACAGACCTACTCGCTTTTTCCCAAACAGAGACCCCCAAATCTTCATCTGCAATATTCTTGCCTTTCGGTTCATGATTAGTCAACAATTTGCTCTGCTTTCTATTTTAACTCTGTTTCAGCCACCAGGTTCCAGATGCTACCATGATGCCAACTGGATTTCTTGGGCAGACGACCTCACCATGTGTCCTGGGGGCCTCCCCCCCCACCCCAGATCCCTGTCCCACTAGGGAAAGAGAGAGACAGGCTGGGAGTATGGATCAACCTGTCAACACCCATGTTCAGCGGAGAAGCAGTTACAGAAGCCAGACCTTCCACCTTCTGCATCCCACAATGACCCTGGGTCCATACCCCCAGAGGAATAAAGAATAGGAAAGCTGTCAGGGGAGGGGATGGGATACAGGCTACTGGTGGTGGGATTTGTGTGTAGTTGTACCCCTCTTATCCTATTGTCTTGTCAATATCTCCATTTTCTAAATAAAAATAAAAAAATTAAAGTTGATAGCAGTGTAATCCTGAGCTTGGGCCAAGAACAGTTAAAGGACTTGGGAGGTGGCGGGGGGTGATGGACACAGAGACATTGGCTTTTGTGAGAATGCAGAGAAATGCCAGGCAAGACCAGCCCTTTCCAAACAGGACTAGAAGTAGATTTCCTGGAGGTCAGAGCAAACTGTCCACACATTTCTTCACACAGTGGGCTCACTTCTAACTGTTTCTGAGGAGGGCACTCAGGGCAGATGGTGTGACCAGCACCACCTACATGCCCACCTGCTCCCTGGCCCGGGCCTGGGCCCAGGTAACTAGCAGTTCGCTAGCAGTGTGGAGATAGCAGAGTGTCCATGGCCTGCGACCAGGAGTCAGCAGAGCCTTAAGGGCTGGGCTTTCTCAAACTCAGGGCAGCCCCCAGCATCTCATCTGACTCTTCCTTCACATCATGAACAGAAGCAGAGTCACTCAGAGAGGGGGTCTGTCCGTGTACAAGGAATCTCCTTCCTTGTGACAATTTTTGACCAAGATTGAAAAGGATATTTTGAATACCTCCTCTGCTTGATGAAAACAACCAGCCCCAAAAATCTACCTATCACTATCAACCAACCCACCCACCCCACGTGTCCTGGCTGGCTTCCAGGCCCCTTCCGAAGGCAAGGCATCTTGAGACAAAGCTGATTTAAAAAGCCTGTATTCCTCTTTTTTCAATTTAGCTTTTATGCTTATGAAAGACAGGAGTTGGGGGGAGAGGGAGGAAACAGGTCTTGAGAGACATGACTATATTCCGTTGCGTGGCAGTGCTGGGGATTGAACTGGGGGCCTCCCACACGCCAGTCCTGTGCTCTCCCACCGAGCATCTTCCCAGCCCACGAATCCCCAGCCTCCTGCGTCTGCCCCCACACTCACTGTGGTCATCTCTTCCATCATTTTGTAGCAGCAAGGACTATACGGAATTACATGAATATCGATCGGACGAAACACTATCCCCCAAGCTCCATGGGCCAAGAGGAGACGTACGTACCTCCCGCCCCCTGCATCTGAAACACAGATTGATGTGGGGCACAGGGCCCATTATTCTCATCTGTTCAGCAGGAGCTTGCTCTGTCTGTAAATCCAATTTCCTCCATCATGGTAGCTTTCTGGTTTATTTGGATAAATGTGGAGCCGTCTGCTGTTATTTATCTCAGCAGTTCAGGAGGGAACCCAAAGTCTAATGATGTAAGATGAGGCGGTGAAGCAGTGCCCCCCCCCAAGCAATTCTCCAGGACTGCTTCTCATCTCATCACAGCGCCGGGACTTACTGGTTCGAGAAGCCGCGTCGACGGGGACGTGTGGGCAGGTGGGCTGGCTGTCCTCACCGTTTGAGCGCTCCACGCTTTATCCTGAGTGGCGGAGACGTGCCATTCTGTTTCTCTGCTGAACTTTTCTGATTCTCCGAGTCGCAGCTGCTGGTGGTTTTCTCCCCTTACACCTTGCATTCGTTTTACCCAGATTTCTTCTCTCTCTGGCTGTTTGCGCTCCCCGTGGTGGTGTCAAGAAGATAAGCCAGTTGCTGTTCCAGCTTCTTCTTCTTCTTCATCTCTCCCCCTGCCCCAGAAACTTTAAAGTTTGACTGATGGATTCAGGAGGACTAAGCTTTGGCCTGACAGAGAGCGAGAGATGGGTGAAGCAGACTGGGCGTCTCTCTAGAGAGTGGCTTCTGCTCCCCGTCATGAGGGAAGGGTGGCCAGCCAGCCCAAGCTTTCCCCATCCTGCAGCTCTTTCCCTCAAGGAGCCCATGGGTCTCTTGTCACCTATGTGGATGTGACCATCAGCAGGGCAGGACTGTCCACGCAAGTCCTAACCCACCCAGGAGCTCTGAGCCTTCCCGCCAACCTCACTACTGAGTCACAGCAAGGTTTCTGGGCAAGCCGGCCAGTGGGGATGTTCCAGACCCAGAGGCTTGTCAGGAGGCCGCGGCAAACAGTGTCACTGGGCACTCACCCCCCCATGTGAAAAAACTCCCCGAATGTGAAAATGCAGAATCAGTCACTTTAAAATCAATTGCTGTAAGATGAAGTCTACGAAATGATGGTGCAAGGTTACGAGAATCTATCTTTGAGGGGAAAAGAAACTCCTTCAACTACATTGTCTCTCGGGACTCAGGACGTCTGCAAGTGTCCTCTCGTCAAATGAGCTGTAGACAGCTGTGCTGACACCAAGTGGGCAGCCTTAAACCAGCTTCCAAATGAGCTCCACTCAAAGGTGTGCACATGGAACTTCCTAAAAAGGTGTCATTTTTTTTTTCTTAGATGGTCCAGATAAGAAAACAAATGGGACACAGCTCAATCACCCTCCTCTCCCTGGGCAAAATGAGCAAAGTCTGACGGAACTCCATCAGGTGACCAGGCAACACTGGAGGCACAGAGGAAGCAGGCAGAGTGGCAGTGGAAGCCAGGGAATGCAAAATCTTCTTTTATAAAGCTCTGGGTCTTTTTTTTTTTTTTTTTTTTTTATGATGACAATGGCCCTATAATACAATTTGAGATCTGGGAGTGTGATGCTTCCAGTTCTGTTCTTTCTTCTCAAGATTGTTTTGGCAATTCTAGGTCTTTTCTGGTTCCAGGTCAACGTTTGTAGCATTTGTTCTATTCTCCTAAAAAATGTGGTTGGGATCTTGATGGGGATGGCATTAAATTTGTATATGGCTCTGGGTAGTATATTCGTTTTGATGATGTTAACTCTTCCAACGCATGAACATGGAATATCTTTCCACTTCTTTGTGTCTTTTTCAATTTCCTTGAGTAGTGACTCACAGTTTTCAGTATCTTCAGTAGTGACTTCAGTTTTCACAAATCTTTCACTTCCTTGGTTAGGTTTATTCCTAGATATTTTATTTTTTTGTTGCTATAGTAAAAGGAATTGATTTCTGGATTTCAGTTTCTTCTAACTTAGTTTTTGCTTAAAGGAATGCCACTGACTTTTATATGTTAATTTTGTAGCCTGGTACCTTACTGTACTGCCTGATGATTTCCAAAAGCTTCTTGCTGCATTCCTTAGGTTTTTCTATGTATACTATCATGTCACCTGCAAATAGGGAGAGTTTGACTTCTTCTCTTCCAATCTGTATCCCTTTAATGCCTTGCTCCTGCCTGATTGCTATGGCAAGAACTTCCAACACTACGTTGAATAGTAATGGTGATAGTGGGCAGCCCTGTCTAGTACCTGATCTGAGGGGAAATGCTTCCAGTTTTTCACCATTGCGTATGATGTTGGCTGTAGGTTTGCTATATATAGACTACACTATCTTGAGGAATTTTCTGTCTATTCTCATTTGTTGTAGTGTTTTGATCATAAAGTGGTGTTGTATTTTGTCAAAGGCTTTCTCTGCATCTACTGATATGACCATGTGGTTTTTGGTCTTGCTTTTGTTGATGGTGGATCACTTTGATTGATTTACGTATATTAAACCAGCCTTACATCCCTGGGATAAACCCCACTTGGTCATGAAAGTAAAAGACTCTGGGGGTGGGTAGGGGGGAGAATACAAGTCCAAGAAGGATGACAGAGGATTTAGTGGGGGTTGTATTGTTATACGGAAAACTGAGAAATGTTATGCATGTACAAACTATTGTATCTACTGTTGAATGTAAAACATTAATTCCCCAGTAAAGAAATGCTGGTCTGCTTCTAAATTCTGCTTCTAAGACCCCTTCTGTTGCATTGCTTGAAGGTGTGGTCTGTTTACATCATCATTGTTTTGTAGGCACTGGTTTAATCCCCAGTGGTTCACGAGCTTTTTCCTTCTCCCCACCCCCTATCCTACGGACATCCTCTTCTGACCTGACACTTCCACCTCAGGAGATATCAAGGACAGGGCTTTCTAATGAAGAGAGTTTTTAGGTAGATATAGCTTGCACTGCATTCCTCATCAATAAAGATTGAACTGCGTCCCACTCAGCCATGAGTCCCCGGTCATCTCTCTCCTGCCCTTGAAGCGAGCCCGGCAAAGAAATTAAAAGAAAAAAAAAAAAGAAAGCTCTGGGTCCCCAGGGTGGTGCTGGCCTTGCATGCACTGATATTCCCGGGAAGGACCTCGCCCCGTGGCAAACCCAGGGGAAGCAACTTCCTCACAGAGAGAGATGCCGAGAGGAGCCGGGCTGGACCCCTCTACTCAGCCACAGCTCTGGCGTTTAGGGAGCAAAATCCTTTGAAAGGTGACTTGTACCATGGATATACTTTTTTCCCTTTCTTTCTTTCTTTCTTTCTTTTTCTTTCTTTCTTTCTTTCTTTCTTTCTTTCTTTCTTTCTTTCTTTCTTTCTTTCTCTTTCTTCCTTTCTTTCTTTCTTTCTTTCTTTCTTTTTTTTCGTCCTTCCTTCCTTCTTTTTTTTTTTTCCTTTTGGTTATCCCTGGGGCTTGGTGCTGGCACTATGAATCCACTGCTCCTGGCAGCCATTTCCCTCCCATTTTATTGTATAGGACAGAGAGAAATCGAGAGAGAATGGGGAGACAGAGTGGGAAAGAGAAAGAGAGACATCTGCAGACTTGCTTTGCCACTTATGAAGTGCTCCCTCTGCAGGCGGGGAGTGGGGGCTTGAACCATGGGTCCCTGCACTTAGCACTGTGTGTGCTTAACTGGGTGCATCACCGGCGGGCCCCCTTCTTCCGTCTTCAAGAAGAGAATAACATTTTCTCCAGCAGCGACCTCTTTCCTCACCAGCATGTGGCTTGGCACTGCAGCTTTGCTGAGGCATCCTGATATTTACTTGCTTCTGCAGGCGAGGAATCTGATTGTCTGCAAATGAAGCCACTAGGACATGCAATGCATTATCCTTTTTTTAAAAATGAGAATATTAAATATGTTAATACCATGGATGGGCCATTGACTCTTCTAATACAGAAACTCTTATTAGGAGAGACCGACTTAATAAACACTTTATTTGATGAGGAAAGGGCACAGGTAAACACTCCGTGGATCTATTCTTAACAACCCAAGAGGGAAGGTTCTGGAAGGTCCCCGCCTGGTCTAAGGTGACCTTGAGAGCGGGAACTGGGGAAGCTTTTCAAATTCGCATTTGGATCAACCTTCTGACTGAAGCCTCCATGTCGCTAAGCAGGGCAGCTCCAAGCACAAAAGACCTGGTGCGGCTGCAGACACAGACCTAATCTGGCACAGGAGAGCTCTTTTCTCCACTGCTTTCACTCTGCACACACCCCCCATTCACAGAGACGCAGCCAAGAGGCCTTCCGATTAATGCCATTGCGTCTTCACCTTGAACTTCAACTAAATCCGGCTCCACTTCTGGAACAGAGTGCTGGGTGGTGGTGGTGGGGGCCAGGCAGGGACATGTCCTGCTTCCTGGGTGAGCTCTCCCAATTTTGGGGAGCTGTGGGGGTCCCCAAGAAGGCCAGGGTGTGGGTGCTCACAGCCCCAGCCTGTCTCCTTTGCCCAGGCGCCTGCTAACTTGGTGATGGGCTGGGGAGAGAGAGAGGAAGTTACAATAGGGAGCCAGAGGCTTCTCTGCATGGGGGGCAGGGAGCAAGTGCAACTAAGGGTCGGGGGCACCCTGGGTCCCTGAAAGTACCCTCTGAAGCCCTGGAGCAAGGCGACGGCCAGATGGAGGCCCAGGCTTGACCCCTGGCACCACAGAGACTCCCACATGCCTCTCCCTCCCTCCCTGCCCTGCCCTCTCATAAAAGATACAGAGCTAGAGAGATACAGATATAATCTTGTGGCAGGAAAGCCATCAGCCGGACATGCACACCTGGGGGTGCAGGCTGGGTCCCCAGCACTGCGTGTATGGGACTGGCAGTATAACTTCTCTCTCCACCTCTGTCTTGTGGGAAATCTTTTCTAATACTTCTTTGTTAGATAGAGACAGAGATTCCTTCAATGCATGGGGGCTAGACTCACACCTACAAGGTCACACATGGTGACAAAGCGGCGAGTTACTCACAGGAGCTATTTCTCCAGGCTTTAGTCTGGATCTTTCTATTAAATAAAAGTTTTGGGACTGGGCAGTGGTGCACCCAGTTCAGCACACATACCACCATGCCCAAGGACCCGGTTTAGAGCCCCTGCTCTCCACTTGCAGGGGGAAGCTTCACAAGTGGTGAAGCAGGTCTGCAGGTGTCTGTCTTTCTCCCTCTGTGTCTCCCCACCCCTCTCAATTTCTCTCTGTTGTAGCAAGTATAATAGAAAGGGGAGGGAAAAATGGTTGCTGGGAGCAGCAGATTCAAAGTGCTGGCACCAAATCCCACTGATAGAAAACAGAAATAAAATAAGTCTTAAAAATAGAAATAACATGTTTCTGGATTTAAAAGTATGGTTACCACATACATAGACATATATTTGTCCTTACCCTTGATTCTGAAAGAATATAAGGGATAAAGACTAAGAAAAACATGTTAATACAAGGGGATATTAAAAAATTAATACAGTAATCGTTAAAATAAAAAAAAAAACTTGTTTTATGTCAGGCGAGAGCCGAGTCCCATGGCCCAGGTGGCTGCTGTGCTCACTCTCAGACTTGCCAGCAACACCGGCATTTGCAAACATCCTTCTTTCTGATGTCTGGTGCCTTGTGGTGACCTCAGTGCCTTTGCAGGAAACTAGATCTACCAAAAGCCAGTTTGGGACCCAGTGAGGGCCTGGTACGCTTGCAGCCTGCTGCCAAGCCTCAAGTCACCTTGACAACCCCTGGCAGTGACTGTGCGGAGCAACTGGGACTCACTGTGGCAGCAATGCCAGCGGACCTGAGAGCCAGCTCTCTGGATTGGGGGTATACCCTGCCATGTGCTTGTGACCCAGGTTTAAGCCCTGGCCCGTGACAGCACCACAACACCGGGTCCCAGCCTGCTGGTGTTTCTCTTTCTTGCATCTCTCTATCTGGATGAAAAAAAAATCAGCTTGGGAGTGGTGAAATGATACATGGACAAGGTCCCGATTCCACATATAAAGAAATAAATGAAAACAAGTGAATAGACTGAAAATAAATTAAAAAAAAAAAAAGAACACACACAGCTGCCAGGAAACCCCACTGCCTGCAGGAGTGGGAAGACCGCTTCCTGTGGTCTGTTAGGGCTGTTTATCCCTGAGAAGGTGTCTAGCTGAAAGCAGATGGGGCTTGCGCTCCTTTCTGGGGTGCGGGTCAGAGAGCCAGACTGAATTACCCACGGTGAGGTGGGCCTGCCACTTGAGATGGGCGGGATGCTGTATCCTGGGCTCTGTAGACTCAAATAGCAGCAGATGAGAAAGGGCGTGAGGCAGGGAGGCCTGAACGGGCTGCATTTGTATGAACCATCAACAGACATTTTTTCCTTGCCCTCATTCCCTAAACAGCCCAGATGGCAGATATTTCCCTGCGTCTGCAGCAGACTGGTACTCTGAACTATCTAGAGGTGATGTTCAGTGCCTGGGAGCATAGAAGTTACTGGAGGGACTCTGCCCACGTGGAATTTGGCATGGGGCAGGCTGCTGGGTGAGTCCCCCGTGAGTACTAAGGGACAAGTCTATCAGGAAAGCATAACTTTCTGCTCCATTTCCAGTGAACACTAGTGTGAAAGCAATTTCTCTGGGGTCAAGGTGCAGATAGGGGGTGGGGCTGGGGGGGGGGAATGTGGCCTGTGGACCAAGCCCATTCCACCAGCTGTTTTCTATTTGCCTTTCTCTCTCTCTCTCTCTCTCTCTCTCTCTCTCTCTCTCTCTCTCTTTCTTTCCTCCAGGGTTATCACTGGGGCTCGGTGTCTGCACTAGGAATCCACTACTCCTGGAGGCTATTTTTTTTCTTTTTGTTGCCCTTGTTGTTTATCCTTGTTGTTGTTATTGCTGCCGTTGTTGTTATTGCTGTAGTCGTTGTTGGATAGGACAGAGAAAAAAACAAGAGAGGAGGGGAAGACAGAGAGAGGGAGAGAAAGACAGACACCTGCAGACCTGCTTCACCGCCTGTGAAGCGACTCTCCTGCAGGTGGGGAGCCGGGGGCTCGAACTGGGATGCTTACGCCGGTCCCTGCACTTCGTGCCATGTGCCATTAACCCACTGCGCTACCGCCCAGCAACTGGTTGTCTATTTCTTTCTTTCTTCTTTCTTCCTTCCTTCCTTCCTTCCTTCCTTCCTTCCTTTCTTTCTTTCTTTCTTTCTTTCTTTCTTCTTTCTTCCTTTCTTCCTGGATCTTTCCACTGTGCTCTGGACTGACTTTTTCTTACAGAGAAACAGAGGGAGAGGAAGAGACATCAGACCCATGTCCTCCAGTGCTGTGGGGGCTGGGCTTGAACCCGGGTTGTGTGCATGACAGAGTAGATGCACTATCCAGGTGAGAGATATTTTTTCTTTGCCTCCAGGGTTGTTACTGGGGCTCGGTGCCTGCACTACGAATCCACTGCTCCTGGAGGCCATTTTTCCCATTTTGTTTCCCTTGTTGTTGCCCTTGTTGTTGTTATTATTTTTGTCATTGCTGTTGTTGTTGTTGGATAGGACAGAGAGAAATGGAGAGAGGAGGGGAAGACAGAGAAGGGGAGAGAAAGACAGACACCTGCAGACCTGCTTCACCCCCTGTGAGGCGACTCCCCTGCAGGTGGGGAGCCAAGGGCTCGAACCGAGATCTTTATGCCGGTCCTTGCGCTTCGCGCCACATGTGCTTAACCTGCTGCGCTACTGCTCGACCCCCCCCCCCAGGTGAGCTATTTTTAAACATGCAGTATTGATCTACTAATGGTGGTGATGGTGGTGGTGGAGTGAGAACCAGGGCACCACTCGGCACATCTAATGCAGGGGATTGAACTTGGCATGCTGTGCTTCTAAGTTCAAAGGTTTAGCCACTGTGCCACCCCCCAGGGCACCAAGCGAGCTGCTTTGCTGTCCATGTTTGTTTGTTTTCAAGTTTGTGTACAAAAGGATAGTTTTTCTAAATGGCTGGGGAGGGGGGCGGAGAGAAAGCTAGCCCAGAAACATGGAACACCCACTTCTCAGGGACCATAATGGAGTGTTCTGGAACTCACCTGTGCCCATTTGCTTATCTGCATGCTGTCTGTGCTGTGGTCAGGGGAATGGCCACATTCCCTGGCGGGGTGCGTGACCTGCATGCTAGGGCTCCCGCTTGGAGCTCCTGGGTTGAATGTATCAGAGTGGGGCTCTAGCCTCTGTCTCTCCTGTGAAGCAACCCCCCCCCCCGCCCCGCTTTCTCTCACAGGCAGTTAACAGAAATAATCCGATAGACTGCTGCTTCTGCTTTTCAGCCAGAGTCCCAGTCACGAAGGCGGAGGTTACATCCAGATATACTCACTACCTGGCACTCTGAGGAACACATCTGCTGACTCCTGAAACGGCAGACTTAGAGCAAGAGGAAATGAGAGGACGGGCTAGGAGACCAGGAACAGAGGACTGTTTCTCCCAACTGTGTCCAGAGATGTTTCTTGAGGGGGAGAAGCAGGAATTCTCTCTGGGTCAGAGGACAGAGCTGGGTCTGGAGGGGAATCGAGTAAGACCCATGCTCCTCTGGGGGAGATGGGGACTGTGGTCCCAGAGAGGCCCAGGGAGCACCCCGTCCAGCCTTTGGGGACCAGGGCCCTGCCTTGTCCTTGCAAGGGGCTGGCCGGTAACCACAGACCCCTGGTTCTCAGTAATGAGCCTTTCGAATGAGTGTCGTCTGCCCAGGTGCATGCTGGGGGCTGGCCCAGGGCCCTCGTGCCATAGTCACATGAGTTAGGTTGAGAAAAGGTGCCCGGGCCACAGCAGGTAGGGCTCTAGTGGCTGCTGTCCTGTGCCCTGGGAGGAGAGACATGTGGAGCGCCACAGAGAACAGGCGAGCAGTGCTTCCTGGGAGGGAGGCTCAGAAGACTAGGGACTCACGTGTCTGTGCCTGAGGTGCCAGGACTTGAACTGCTCCGGGAAGAGCCAGCTTCCTGGGAGGAGGCTCTGAGGAGTGTCCCCTGGGAAGCCTTGGGGCTGGGGCCTGAGTGACCCGCAGCGGCTCCTGAGCTGTTCACATTGCTTTCTGTGGTGATTCCTCCTAGACTGGTCTGTGCTGAGCCAGCACAGGGCACAGGGCAGTTCACTGCAAGAGCAGAGCACATGGCACCAGCTCCCTGCCTGTCCTTTCCCCTCCCCTCACCGTCTACCCAGAGTTGACCCCATTCTGCCCCCCACAGTCCCACAGACTGTGGGTCTGGGAAGGCCCTGTCTTCATGGTGCTGAGCTTCCCCAAGCTGCGCCTTTTTGCGGATGTTTCTATTCAAGGGGACTTTTCTGAGGCCTCTGTCATAGTTCCCAGCAGGCCGGGCCCCAGGGTCCACTGTGTCCTGCCAGGCAGGCAGGCAGGAGGGCCGAGGGGTCACCAGCGTGCTCCCAGAATGCAATGAGCAAGCCGAGGCTCAGAAGGAACAGGACTTCGCCAGGCTAAGGCCAGGGGGTCGCCGGCTCAAGGCCAGAACTCGGGGCTGAGAAGGCCTCCAACTCTGCAAAGCAGCCACAGTCTCCACACTCACCGCCACCATCTCCAGGGGGTCGCCACTCCTGAGTCATTCACTGTCCTTCATTCAGGGCCCAGGCAAGCCCCCACCCACGGCGGAGACCGGACAGAGACAGGCTAGAAGCCAGCAAGCACCCTGGGATGCCCCGCCTGGCTTCTCATGGCTGCCAGTTGAGGGCAAACGTGCCTCCCAGCTCACCTCTGACAAGTCTCGCAGCCATCAGCCACATGACACCCTTCCTGGACCGGTGCCCCCTGCCCCCCTCGCTAGTTTAACTGTCATACCAGTTAGGGCGGAACCCAGCAGGATGCTAGAGGGTGACAAGCTTAGGGAGTCTCTCTAGTTTAGGCCTGAGTCAGAGTACATGAGTACCCCTAAGGAACCATCCACTGGCTTCCACAGAGACAGCACTGAACCTCCTTCCGTGACACCAATGTCTCTCAGGTGACAAGGGGGCAGACATCCCACCTTGCCTGGTACACACCCCTATCCTTTCTGGGAGGCCACTGAGAGCAGATATGAGCTGAGGTGAGGGTGCAGGGGTGTCAGGCCTGGTCCCACCTAGAGCTGGCAGGTGTTTGCAAAACCCCAGGTTAATCCATGCCTCACCCCCAGTGTCCACGCCTCACTTTTGAGGGGTACTCCTGAGAGATGTCACAGGCACAGACCACAAAAGCACCTGCTTCTTCAGGTGAGCCCGGCAACGCTCTGGGGGAGAATGGAAAATTCACATGGTCGGGTAGGCAGGGCCCCAGGACCCTGGGGGTCTGGACCAGGCTCTTAGTGGGGGTGGGGCTGGCAGCATGTAGGCTGCAGGGGGAGGAGGCTGGGGGAGGGTACAGCCTCAAGATGGGGGGGCTTCTACTGGGAGCAGAGGCAAAGCCAGAACCAGGCAGTCCCTTTCCCCTCCGAGATGGGGCGGGCCCAGGGGCGTGCGGAGCCACTCTGGAGCTGACCCACAGGCTTCCCATCCTGGGCAGGCCTGTCCTAGGTGCCCCAAAGCCTGGCCAGAACCACCAGGTGATTCCGATCCGTTGTAACTGAGGGTATCTGGTGCTGAGCAGGTGTCAGTGGCCCTGGCTCAGTGCACTGCCTTCCCTGGAGCCTCAGTGCTGCAGGTCCACCTCCTGGGCTGGGAGTCAGGCACCAGGCCACACCAGGGCCCCAGGAGCACAGCCAGGGAGGCTGAGAGGCACAGTGGCTCAGAGGGATGTGGGCAGAGGTGTCATCTCTGAAGCCATGAGGACCCGGCACAGGAGGGGAGGCAGCTGGGCCCCCAGGTGGCTGGACTCTGTCTGCAGATCTGGCTGGGTGGCCCCTCCTCTGGACGTCACAGCCCCAGCCACAGGCCAGCTCTGGGGCTCGGCCGGGGCTGACCCTGGTGAGGGCACAGACACGGAAGAGTCAGATGAGGGAACCTTAGCTGCTGTCTCTAGACAAGGTCAGGGCAAAGGGAAACTCGGAAAGCTCAAATGTTTTTCCCATCCTAACAGTTACAACCTGCTTCTGAGAAACTGCTACCAGCTACCCCTGCAGGTCCTACCGGCCAGCGGTACCCCACGCAGCCCCCTTCCTGCTAACCACAGATAAAGCCTGCTTCTAGCGCAGGTCAGGCTCAGGCCCTGCTGGGTTCAGGCCCATCCTGAACCCTGAATCAACAAGCTCCTTTTTCTCCCAAGTGCGTCTTGGTCCTGCTGTTTGCCTTCCAGTCTGCTACAGCACCAGCACTTTAGATTCGCCCAGCCACAGCTGAGCTGGCCCCCTCAGGCTGCCTCAGGGCTCCCCAGAACCCACCCTCCGCCCCCACACGGCTTCCTGGGGCCCAAAACCAGCAGCCAGGGGCCATCCTTCAGAGAAGAGGGTGTGGGGGGAACCCTGGCTCCCAGGGGTGAGGGGTTGGCAGGACCTAGCATTTAGCACTGCAGCACACGTGGGCGGGAGAAGACGCGGGCACATGGCTTGCCCCAGAGAGGCGGGTCTCGGCCGCCTGCCCTCCCGGCACCCCCCAGCCCGCTCACCGATGAAGTAGGCCAGCAGGATGGCCAGCAGCAGGGCGGCGGCGATGGCCGACAGGGCGGCGCATTTCCAGCTGCAGTACTTGGATGGCTTCTTCAGCTTGAAGGCCTTGCGGGAGAAGGTGTTGCGCGGCAACAGGCGCGGTGGCGGCGTGTACACGGTCCCCGAGGTCAGCGGGTAGCCTGGGGACGAGCTGCTGAACAGCGGAGTGCTGCCCGACGACGTCTTGAAGAGGAAGTGCCTGCGGGGGCGGGAGAGCAGCGGTCAGCGGGTCAGCGGGTCAGCCCCGCGCAGGCCCGTGGGGAGCCCACAGGTGCAGCCCAGCCACCTGCACACCTGCACGCAGCCATGGCACGTGGAGGCCTGCCCACCAGGGGGGTCTGCACACACGTGAGGGGCTGCCCCCCGTCTCGTGAACCTGGATCCCGGATCCCATGGGCTCTCCCCCAGGGCCCTGTACACCCCCAGGGGCTAGAGGTGGCATCTTTCTCTTCTGTGTGAGTGTGACATCCATCAACTGTCCACTGTGGCTTTTCACGCCTTGTCTGCAGTGATGGTCTGACACAGGGTGGGATGGGGAGGAGGTCTGAAGCACGGGCTAGGGAGAGTCACGTGCGTGCCTGAAGCCTTAGGTCTGAGCAGGCGGATGGGCACCATGTCCTGTCTTGTACCTGGTCTGTCTTTACATTTCCTGTGCCCACTGCAAAGTTGAGAGCAGGGGAGAGGCGAGTGCATGGATGGATGGGTGGATGGATGGATCAATGGATGGATGGGTGGATAGATGGATGGATGGATGGTTGGATGAATGAATGAATGAATGGATGGATGGATGGATGGATGGATGGATGGTTGGATGAATGAATGAATGAATGGGTGGATGGATGGTTGGATGAATGAATGGATGGATGGATGGGTGGTTGAATGAATGAATGGATGGATGGATGGATAGATAGATGGTTGGATGAATGAATGGATGGGTGGATGAATGGATGAGTGGATGAATGGACAAGTTGATGGATGGATGGATGCATGGGTGGATGGATAGGGGTAGATGGATGGATGGGTGGATGGGTGGATGGATGGATGGATGGGTGGATGGGTGGGTGGGTAGATGGATGGATGGATGGTTGGATGAATGAATGGATGGATGGATGGGTGGATGGATAGATGGTTGGATGAATGGATGGATGGATGCATGGGTGGATGGGTGGATGAATGGATGATTTGATGGATGGATGGATGCATGGGTGGATGGGTGGATGGATGGGGGTTGATGGGTGGATGGATGGACAGATGAATAGGAAAGTGGATGAGTGAGTGAATGGAATGGTCTCACTGTTTAGACATTTATCAGTCTCAGTTCTCAGATTCCAAAATGCCATCCGGGGCTCCCTTTCTCTTCTGTCACACTGGGTACCACAGCATTCCTGGGCTATATACCGCCCACCCACTACCAGGCTCGATGGTCTGCTTATGCCTCACCTAGGCTGGGAGTGGGGTATGATGCTCCCAAAGTACTCTGTAGGGGAGACAGGCTCCAAGGGCGAGGCTGCTGACACTGCCTCTTTTATTATTATTCATTATTATTATTTTATTGCCACCAAGGGTGTCACTGGGATGTAGTGCCAGCACTACAAATGTACAGAAACCCACCACTCCTGATAGCCATTTCCCCCTTTTTCCTCCTCTTAATATACTTGTTAAGACAGAGAGCAACTGAGAGAGGATGTGGAGAAAGAGAGGAAGAAAGAGAGACACCTGCAGACCTGCACTGATGATTGTGAAATGTCCCTCTTGCAGGTGGGGAACATGGTCTTGAACCCAGGTCCTTGCACATGCTAATGTGTGTGTTCAACTGGGTGCCACCACCAGGCCCCCTATTGCCTGTATTTGTATCTGACAGATTTCCCAGAAAACTGGGGTGTCTTTCCATCCTGGACTCCAGGACCCCCATGCTGGCCGTCACGGCAGGAAAGAAGTGTCTGATTAGTGAATTATTTAGCACGGCTGACATTCAAATCAACAGCTGATATTTAAACTTGATCTGCACCATCAGCACGCTCAATGATCTGCTTAGGCCCCGAGGTCTGAGTCCATAAATAAGGCTTTGTGTCCCCCTCACAGTGGCTCCCCTTGTAGCTCAAAACAGTCCACGGGGAGGAGCAGCAGGTGTGGGCTGCATATGAGGCAGAGTTCAGAGCAAGATGCACTGGCCAGGGGTCCTGAAGAGCCAGCCCTGGATAAACCACAGAAGGGCTGGTCTTGGGGGGGCTGGGTCCCCCTACTGAAGGGGAGTACTGAGGACCTTGCAGAGGCGGGGAGCACTGGACCCTGCAGGTATAGCTCTTCCATAGTGAGTGCTCCCAGCTTCAGAGCCTCTTCTGTGAGTGATCTCTGAGCCTCACAAGCAACCGGAGACGTGAGCTGTCCTTCCCTGGCAAGGGCAGTTTCAGGCCTGATGGCCACTGGCCTTTGGTGCTTAAGAGGAGGGTGGCGCTGTGGGAGCAAAGGGTGCAGAGACCTGGTGGCCCTCACCAAGGGGGTTGGAAATGCGGCAACACAGCACTGGTCCTACAGCTGCAGCCTCTGGGTTCCCTTTCCCAGCCCACAGGGCACCTACCTTCATTCACAGCCACGGCTTCCTAGACAAGCGGCACCCCTCCCCTCCCCAGTACTGGCCCCCAAGCCCTGCTGTTCCAGCTGAGCAGCTGTGGCCCCTGTCTCCTCCCCTCCCCTCTCTGCCCTCCCCATGAGGGTCCGAGGAACCCTCCCCTGCAGCCCTCCTGCTGCCACAAACACCAGCACCTCCTGGCTTTTGCAGCCACAGGCGGGCTCCACAGCGGGAAAGGAGGGAAGCTGACATTTCACCCTGGAGCCCAGTGTCTGCAGCTGCTTCCACTGCCTCACGCTCCTGTCCACTTCTGCTCGGGGTCCTGGGCCCCTCTCAGCTATTCCAGAAGGGGCATCCTTCTCAACTGCCGGTGAAGCTGCCAGCTGGGGGCATGGCTTGTGATGCATTCTCAGGAAGGGCTTTGTCCCAGCTTCCCCCTACCTCCAGCTAGCACCTGTTTACTAACCACATCACGCTTGGGGAGCCTGCCCCACCCCACCTCCACCACTTTCCACTCCAGAATCCATCCCTGAATGCACTCTTTCTCTAATCTCTTTTCCACATGCCATTCATTCATTCATTTATTCATTCATTCCATTTATTCATTCATTTATTCATTCATTCATTCATTTATTCCATTCATTTATTCATTTCATTCATTCATTCCTTTCATTCATTCATTCATTCCATCCATTCATTCATTTATTCCATTCATTTATTCATTTCATTCATTCATTCCTTTCATTCCTTCATTCATTCCATCCATTCATTCCATTCATTCATTCATTCCATCCATTCATTCATTCCATTAATCTATCCATCCATTCTCTTTTTAAATTTTTTTATTTTTAATATTTTATTTTTTCTGTTACCTTTCTTTTTTGTTATGATTATTATTACTTATTTATTTATAAAATGGAAGTATTGACAAGACCATAGGATAAGAGGGGTACAACTCCACACAATTCCCACCACCAGATCTCCGTATCCCCTCCCCTCCCCTGATAGCTTTCCTATTCTTTATCCCTCTGGGAGTACGGACCCAGGATCATTGTGGGATGCAGAAGGTGCAAAGTCTGGTTTCTGTAATGGCTTCCTCACTGAACATGGGCATTGACAGGTTGATCCACACTCTCAGCCTGCCTCTCTCTTTCCTTAGTGGGGCAGGGCTCTGGGGAAGTGGAGCTCCAGGACACATTGGTGGGGTCGTCTGCCCTCTCATTCCTGATCCAGCTTTCTAGTCCTTTTTCCAACTATGACACCATCTCCCCAGACAATAAGTTGGGTCCACCTGCATATTAGATGTCAGGTTCAGGCAAAAACTAGTGAAGTCATGGACCCCTTGGAATATACATTCCATCTTTCTTAAAGACTTTTTTTTTGTGCATTTATTTATATGAGAGTGAGAGCTATCAGCACTGAACCTTGACATAAGGTGGTTCAAGTGATTGAAGCTGCAGCCTCTGGGACTTCAAGCACCCAGGCTGCTGCTCTAACAGGCTGAGCTGGCTCCATGACACCACACTACTTACTAAACTCCTCTCCCTACCACCCCTCAGAAAACAAAAGCTCCCAGTGATGCTGCCAGAGTGGTGCTCTCCCCCCCATCTCTCCCTGCTTCTTATCATTTTCTCTCTCATATTAACACACACACACACACACACACACACACACACACACACACACACACACACACACACACACATTGGTCTGCTTCTAAATTCTGCTTCTAAGACCTTCTGTTTTGATCATCACATTATGTTCGCTTGTATTACTTACGATGTGGTCTATTTAAACAATCACTGTTTTACCTGGGTCCCGCCCTGCCTGCAGGGTACTGGTTTAATCCCCACTGGTTAGATGGAAGCTTTTCTATGTTCTGTTCATGCTTTTTTTTTTTTTTTTTTTGCTGTGCCCCCTCTCCTAGTCATTTCCTTTTCCTTGCCACTTCCGGTGAAGAGATGCATAAAAGGCGATGTATCTGATTAATAAAAGAGATGCTGCTTCCCAGATCAACCATGAGTCCCTGGTCATCTCTCTACCACCTGTGAAGCTAACCCAGCCCAGCATATGGCGCCTGAAATAGGGACCGGCACCAAAGTGGGACCTAACCTGCCCATCCCCCAGAAAAGTAAAGCCTTTTGGCTACCTATCCACTATGGGCTGCCTTTCTACTTATGAAGAGTTTTCCCAAAGCCTCTACTCTTTCTTCATGAGATAGTTTCTCTGTCTCTGGAACATTTTGCTTTGGGCCACACTTTGGTTCCCTGACCGGGAACTTTGGTTCCTTATGACCATGATCGTAGAGCTTGGGAGATGCATGGAGATTTCCCCTGGGACTTTCTGGACTTCTTCTAGCATGTTTCTTACCGAGAAGGACCACTCTAACTTGAAAAGCACTATCCAGGACCTTGGCAGTCCCCAAGAATGGAGACACATCATTAGTTCTACCCTCCTGATTTGATTCTTTTTTCCATGGGAAGACATTTTAAAAACTGGGTCCCTGCAGCAATCCAGCAGGAACCGTCAGAAGCACCCTAAATGGAATTTCGAGGAGCTTTTTGCACTAGGACACCCTCCGGGGACTCATGATGCTACATGGTGAGATTTGGATAATCTGGTTCAAGGTGAAAGAAGCAAAAACTGCCTACTGCTTTTCTCTCGATTCCCCCCCTCATTGTTCTCTCTGAATATCTTAAGTTTGCTGTCTGCTTTCAGTTGTGTTTCATAAGAAAGTGATTTTAGGGGGAGTACCGGAAGATGGCGGCCTGAGAAGTCGCTAACAGCGAGTGCTCTGATCGCATCGTCGGCAATGGTAGGATTTTCTGCCTTTAGCAGGCCAGTCAATAAGGGGGGACACCAAAGAAGTGATTACAATTTAATTTGGGTTAAGAATTAGAGTAAAGGTGACACGGACTAGGGGGCGCCAGAATTCCCAGGGCGCAGGGCAAGGCGAGTGCGCCGGGCATTGTCCTCCGCCCGCCCAGGAAGGCGGCTCCTCCGCCGGTTGCAGAGCGCGGCGGGCAGAGGACCCAGAGAGAGCACTTTAGCTCGGGGGCTGCCTCTTGGGAGTCTCCAGGGTCCACCGCGACCCCGAGGGCGGATCCAAAGACTTCTCGAGTATAGCTCTCATTGCATCAAAGGACTTGGAGCTAGTTTTCATTTTTGAGAAATCCTTTAAAAAAGTCTGGAGGGGGGGGTTTCCCGGAAGATGGAGGACTGAGAAGCGGCTAGCCTTGGAGCTCCGGACACATCTCATGTAAACAATAGGATTTTCTGCCTTTAGCAGGCCAGCCAATAAGGGGCCATAGCGGTGACACCAAGGAGGTGGCCATAACTTAATTTGGGTTAAGAATTAGAATAGGGGAAAAAATTCTTTTTTCTTCCTTTTAATTTTCAAGCATACATCCTTCCCCCCCCCCCCCCCCCATAAGCAGTGCCTGGGACCAGCTACTAGCAGGATACCCCATACCACTGAACAGGGTGTTTTTTCTTTCTTTTTTTTTTTTTAATTCACTGATACACATTTGGGAAGTTCCTCGCACTGCTCTTTAATTACAACTCTTCTTCTTATCTTCTCCCTTTTCTCTCTCTTATCTCCCTCTATCTCTCTCTTTTTTTTTAATCTTGTCATACACTTCTTTCTTCTTTGCCTTTCTGAATTTGTGAATTACTTTGGGGAAGAAATCTGACCCAGAGTGGACTCTCTATGTGTGTATCTCTGCTCTAGTTCCCTTTACACTCTTGTTACCCCTAGAATATACACTGGATAGTAGATTTGCATAACTGTCTATTCTTGCTATCCTCTCTTTCTTTTCTCTTTCTTCACTGGGATTTGGTTACTATTTTTTCACGGACTGGAGAAATTGTTTGGCTAATTGGTAACGATTAAACTCCTTCAATACTTACTTCAGTTGCTACTGTTATTCCGGAGGTTGGTGAGTGCAACTGTCATAAAGGTATTTAGTACAGTGTTACTTGTGCTCAAAACACAACAACTGAGGAACAACAGAGCATAAAAAAAAGAGAGAAACACATAAAAAAATGGGTAGATTAAAAACAAATAAAACTGCTACCCCAATGAATGAAGACAAGAGCCCAGAAGAAACCACAAATCAGTCAGAAGTAACCATAGATAAGAAAAGTATGCAAGCAATAATAAACTTATTAATCACAGAAATGAAAACAACATTGGAGGAAAGGAATGGCAGTATTAGGGAAACAACAGTTGAGACCCCCAAGGAAAATACTGATTATCTTGAGACAATTAGAGAACTGAAAGCTGAAATAGCTGTAATGAAGAAAGAAGCTGAGGCAAGGGAAAGCAGACTAACAGAAGCAGAAAACAGAATTAGTCAGACAGAGGATGAGTTAGAGAAAACGAAGAAAGAGGTGAAAGAGCTTAAAAAGAGATTGAGAGACACTGAAAACAACAACAGAGACATATGGGATGATCTCAAAAGAAGTAACATTCGTATAATTGGCCTGCCAGAGGAAGAAAGAGAGGAAGGGGAAGAAAACATTCTAGAGGAAATAATACAAGAAAACTTCCCAGACCTGAATAACAGAAAGGATATCAAGGTTCAAGAGGCCCAGAGAGTACCAAACAGAATCAACCCAGACCTGAAGACACCAAGACACATCATAGTCACAATGAGAAGAAGTAAGGATAAAGAACGGATCCTAAAGGCTGCAAGAGAGAAACAAAAAGTCACATACAGGGGAAAACCCATAAGACTATCTGCAGATTTCTCAACTCAAACTCTAAAAGCCAGAAGGGAGTGGCAAGATATCTATCGAGCCCTGAATGAAAAAGGGTTTCAACCAAGGATAATATATCCTGCTAGACTTTCATTCAAGCTAGATGGAGGGATCAAAACCTTCTTAGACAAACAACAGTTAAAGGAGGCAACTATCACCAAGCCGGCCCTGAAAGAGGTACTAAAAGACCTCTTATAAACAAGAACATCACTATAATACTTGCAATATATCAGAGTAAACATTGTTTTAGAACAATGGCACTACAATACATTAAATCCATAATATCAATAAATGTCAATGGCTTAAACTCACCCATCAAAAGACACAGGGTGGGGGGATGGATCAGAAAACATAACCCAACCATATGCTGCTTGCAAGAATCCCATATGTCACAACAAGATAAACACAGACTTAAAGTGAAAGGATGGAAAACTATCATACAGGCTAACGGTCCACAAAAAAGGGCAGGAACAGCCATTCTCATCTCAGACACGATAGATTTTAAATTAAATAAAGTAATAAAAGATAGGCAAGGACATTACATAATGATTAGAGAGTCAATCAGCCAAGAAGACTTAACAATTATTAACATCTATGCACCCAACGAGGGACCATCTAAATACATTAAGCATCTACTGAAAGAATTTCAAAAATACATCAATAGTAATACAATAATAGTGGGAGACTTCAATACCCCACTCTCACACTTAGACAGATCAACAAAGCAGAGAACCAATAAAGATACAAGAGAATTGAATGAAGAGATTGACAGACTAGACCTCTTGGACATTTTCAGACTCCTCCACCCCAAAAAACTGGAATACACCTTCTTTTCAAATCCACATAACACATACTCAAGGATAGACCACATGTTAGGCCACAAAGACAGCATCAATAAATTCAAGAGCATTGAAATCATCCCAAGTATCTTCTCAGACCACAGTGGAGTAAAACTAACTTTTAACAACAAACGGAAAATTATTAAAAGACATAGAATTTGGAAACTAAACAACATGCTCCTTAAGAACCACTGGGTCAGAGACTCACTCAAACAGGAAATTCAAATGTTCCTGGAAACTAATGAAAATGAAGACACAACCTATCAAAATATTTGGGACACAGCGAAAGCAGTACTGAGAGGGAAACTTATAGCCATACAATCACATATTAAACACCAAGAAGAAGCCCAAATGAACGACCTTACTACACACCTCAAGGACTTAGAGGAAGAGGAACAAAGGAACCCTAAAGCAACCAGAAGGACAGAAATCACTAAAGTTAGAGCAGAAATAAACAACATCGAAAATAAAAGAACCATACAAAAGATCAATGAAGCCAAATGTTGGTTCTTTGAAAGATTAAACAAAATTGGCAAACCCCTAGCCAGACTCACCAAACAAAAAAGAGAGAAGACTCAAATTAATAGAATTGTAAACAATACAGGAGATATCACAACTGACACCACAGAAATCCAGAGAATTCTGCGAAACTTCTATAAAGAACTATATGCCACCAAGCTAGAGAATCTGGAAGAAATGGAACAATTCCTAGAAACCTATGCACTTCCAAAACTGAACCAAGAAGAACTACAAAATCTAAATGCACCAATCACAGACAAAGAAATTGAAACCGTTATTAAGAATCTCCCCAACAACAAAAGTCCTGGACCAGATGGCTTCACAAACGAATTCTACAAAACTTTCAGGAAACAGTTAATACCCATACTTCTTAAGCTATTCCATAAGATTGAAGAAACAGGAATACTTCCTTCCACCTTTTATGAAGCCAACATCACCCTGATACCAAAAGCTGATAGGGACAGAACAAAAAAGGAAAACTACAGACCAATATCTCTGATGAACATAGATGCCAAAATATTAAACAAGATCTTGGCCAACCGGATACAGCAACACATCAAAAAGATTGTTCATCATGACCAAGTGGGATTCATCCCAGGAATGCAAGGCTGGTTCAACATCCGTAAATCAATCAGTGTCATTCATCACATCAATAAAAGCAAAGCCAAAAACCACATGATTATCTCAATAGATGCAGAGAAAGCCTTTGACAAAATCCAACACCCATTCATGCTCAAAACTCTACAAAAAATGGGAATAGATGGGAAATTCCTCAAGATAGTGGAGTCTATATATAGCAAACCTACAGCCAACATCATACTCAATGGACAGAAGCTGAAAGCATTCCCCCTCAGATCGGGGACTAGACAGGGCTGTCCACTGTCACCGTTACTCTTCAACATAGTATTGGAAGTTCTTGCCATAGCAATCAGGCAAGAGAAAGAAATCAAAGGGATACAGATTGGAAGGGAAGAAGTCAAGCTCTCACTATTTGCAGATGATATGATAGTATACATAGAAAGACCTAAAGAATCCAGTAGAAAATTACTGGAAGTTGTTAGGCAATATAGCAAGGTATCAGGCTACAAAATCAATGTACAAAAATCAGTGGCATTTCTTTATGCAAACACTAAATCTGAAGAAGAAGACATCCAGAAATCACTCCCATTTACTGTTTCAGCAAAATCAATCAAATACCTAGGAATAAAGTTGACCAAAGAAGTGAAAGACTTGTATGCTGAAAACTATGAGTCGCTACTCAAGGAGATAGAAACTGATACCAAGAAATGGAAAGATATCCCATGCTCATGGATTGGAAGAATAAATATCATCAAAATGAATATTCTCCCCAGAGCCATATACAAATTTAATGCAATTCCCATCAAAGTTCCACCAGGCTTCTTTAAGAAAATAGAACAAACACTACAATCATTTATCTGGAACCTGAAAACACCTAGAATTGCCAAAACCATCTTAAGGAAAAGAAACAGAAATGGAGGCATCACACTCCCAGACCTTAAACTATATTATAAAGCCATCATCATCAAAACAGCATGGTACTGGAACAAAAATAGGCACACAGACCAGTGGAACAGAATTGAAAGCCCAGAAGTAAATCCCAACACCTATGGGCATCTAATCTTTGATAAGGGGGCCCAAAGGATTAAATGGAAAAAGGAGGCTCTCTTCAATAAATGGTGCTGGGAAAACTGGGTTGAAACATGCAGAAGAATGAAATTGAACCACTTTATCTCACCAGAAACAAAAATCAAGTCCAAATGGATCAAAGACCTAGATGTCAGACCAGAAACAATCAAATACTTAGAGGAAAACATTGGTAAAACACTTTCCCACAGACACCTCAAGGACATCTTTGATGAATCAAACCCAATTGCAAGGAAGACCAAAGCAGAAACAAACCAATGGGACTACATCAAATTGAAAAGCTTCTGCACATCCAAAGAAACTATTAAACAAACAGAGAGACCCCTCACAGAATGGGAGAAGATCTTCACATGCCAGACATCACACAAGAAACTAATCACCAAAATATATAAAGAGCTCAGCAAACTTAGCCGCAAAAAAGCAAATGACCCCATCCAAAAAAGGGCAGAGGAAATGAACAAAATATTCACCACAGAGGAGATCCAAAAGGCTAACAAACATATGAAAAACTGCTCTAGGTCACTGATTGTCAGAGAAATGCAAATTAAGACAACACTAAGATACCACCTCACTCCTGTAAGAATGGCATACATCAAAAAGGACAGCAGCAACAAATGCTGGAGAGGATGTGGGGACAGAGGAACCCTTTTACATGCTGGTGGGAATGTAAACTGGTACAGCCTCTGTGGAGAGCAGTCTGGAAAACTCTCAGAAGGCTAGACATGGACCTTCCATATGACCCAATAATTCCTCTCCTGGGCTTATACTCCAAGGACTCCATAACACCCAACCAAAAAGAGGTGTGTACTCCTATGTTCATAGCAGCACAATTCATAATAGCTAAAACCTGGAAGCAACCCAGGTGCCCAACAACAGATGAGTGGCTGAGAAAGCTGTGGTATATATACACAATGGAATACTATGCAGCTATGAAGAACAATGAACCCACCTTCTCTGACCCATCTTGGACAGAGCTAGAAGGAATTATGTTAAGTGAGCTAAGTCAGAAAGATAAAGATGAGTATGGGATGATCCCACTCATCAACAGAAGCTGACTTAGAAGATCTGAAAGGGAAACTAAAAGCAGGACCTGATCAAATTGTAAGTAGGGCACCAAAGTAAAAACCCAGTGGTGAGGGGTAGACATGTAGCTTCCTGGGCCAGTGGGGGGTGGGATTGGGCGGGAGGGATGGGTCACAGT